>NC_048288.1:621760-796760 GCF_009762535.1 Notolabrus celidotus | reverse complement strand
ATCTGTACTTTGACCAGCTGTGTCCTCTTGCTTCCTTGCTTGGATTCAAGCCTTAATCCACACTTCATTATTGTAGTGTATGAGCCAGTAGAACTTAAAGGCATTAGGAAGCCCTGTAGAACTGACTCCTGTTTTAAACCACCAGTTTACATTAACACCTGCTCCTCCAGTCAGGGACGACCCTTGACCCCTTCCCTTCTTAGTCAGACTGACGACTTTAACATTTTACGTCATTTTGTAAATCTGACTGGAAAACTTCAGAGCTTTGATTAATTTTTGTTTCAAACTTCTGGTGTCTGTAAATTCAATTAAAAAGACTTTTCAGCATCCTGTGGGAGGAACATGGATCAATGAGGTAAGATGCCAGATACAGACGTAACAATTCATCAGACTCCAAACTGAAAATTCAGACTTTTCTACCTCAGACTTATATGCAGGCCTGCTGGTCGTACCTAAAGTCTCTAAAAGTAGTATGGGAGGTAGAACCTTCAGTTATCAGGCCCCTCTCCTTTGGAATCATCTACCAGTCAGGGTCCGGGAGGCAGACACCCTCTCTACTTTTAAGAGTAGGCTTCAAACTTTCCTTTATGATAAAGCTTCTAGTTAGACGTCTGCTTCTATGGTGTCATCTGTGATGAATGGCATTCCTCTTTGTTTTACTGCCCTCTACTGGTCTGGTGGTGTAGTGTATTTCCTTTTTTTTTCTCCATACCTCACTGGCCTGATTCACACAATCTACCCGGGACTTCAGCCCGCGGTCGAAACGCAGACAATAATGGGGGCACAGGAACCTTTTAGTTCAGGGGAAAGTAGTTCTGGGGGCTAAAAGACCCCGGAACTCTTTGTCAAAATGCACCTTTTCATTACATGATGTCTGTGTTACCATTGTTACTGGGTCCATAGGCAAACATGAGATGGTAGGATTTGTTGAGCCCTGTGGTCCTCACAGTAGACAGAGTGTTCATGGAGGTGAAAGAACAGCTGATCACCCCGCCTTGTACTGACGCTCTAACATCAGACACATTCCCCTACGAGACAGAAACAAGTTCAGCTTTGTGTTAAACCCAAACAAACAACCCAAACACAGAGATGTGTGCAGCTGAGTTCACTTATTACATGTCAAGATAAACATTTCATTATCTGTAAAGGAAAAATCCCGACCACATTTAAATGAGCAGTGTCATGTACCAGAGGGAGAGTTTGTGGAGCGGTTCTTCCTGTTGAAAAAGCATGCTGCAGCTGCACGAGACCATCGCTTCCTGTGCCACAGATATAAATGTCATCGTTCCCCTGAAGAAGAGAAGGAGGAGGCTGAGGGTTATGACTGTCACTCTTAGGGCAATGATTGATCATCTTACAGCTGTATTTAGCATCTCAAGTCAATGCTAAACTGGCTGAGATTATAAAGAGCTGTGTCTAATATAAGCTCTTCAAATTACATCACATTCACACCACAGAGAGAGCTGGATCAGGCTTGGACCAGCTCTTAGTTATGCTGCTATAGGCTTAGACTGCCGGGGGAACTGGCGCACTGACACACTGGGATCCTATCTCATCCCCTTCCCCCCAACCCCCTCCTAACTTACTTTAACTCTCCCTGTCCCATTAAAGTTACTAACCATAGACCTTTCTGGAGTCCCTGAGCTCCCTTGTCTCGTAGGTTCATCTGAGCTGCCGTAGACGTCCTCCTGCTGTGGACGTTCCAGACTCCAGCTGATACAGACGTGCTGGACGCCAGTGGCAACAGCTACTACTACTGGTCTCATCACTATCACCGCTCCCTCTCTCTCTTATTCTCCTCTATCCTTCTTTCCAGACCCAACTTGGTCGAGGCAGATGTCTGTCTAACATGAGTCTGGTCCTGTTCGAGGTTTCTGCCTGTTAAAGGAAGTTTGTCCTCTCCGCTGTAACTAGCTAAATACTGTGAGGTGCAATGCTCATGGTGGATTAAGGTGGGGTCAGACTGAGTCTTATCCTGTCTTGGTGTTGGGTCTCTGTTCATAATTTGACATAGAGTGGTCTAGACCTGCTCTGTTTGTAAAAGAGTCTTGAGATAACGTTTGTTGTGATTTGGCGCTATACAAATAAATATTGATTGATTGATTGATTGATTGATTGATTGATTGATTGAGTGATTGATTGATTGATTGATTGATTGATTGATTGATTGATTGATTGATTGATTGAGTGATTGAATTGTACTTCCCAAGGACACTTCGGCATTTGGATAGCGGGACCTGGAATCAAATCCTGACTTAGAGGCGACCGACTCTACCACTGAGCCCCAGCTGCCCTCTTTATGACCTGAGAACTGTCACGAGTTGCTTTGGTTTGATTTGTGTTTTCCTAGTTTTGTATCTTGTCATTGGTGTTTAACTCTAGATGTTCGTTGTGTTTCAGTCTGGTTTTCCTCTCTGTGTATTCTGTTTATTATAAGTTGACCTCATGTCTCCCTTGTGGTTTTAGTGTTTCAGGTCTTGTGTTGTCTTCCCTGTGTGAGTTTCCTGTTTTATTTTGTAGTTTTTGCTCCCTGTGTTTTGGTGTAGTTTTACTTCCTGGGTCTTCCCTCCTTTTGATTGTCCTCACCTGTGCCTAGTTGTCCTCAGCTGTGTCTCGTTACCCTGTGTGTATATAAAAGTCTGTGTTTCCACCCTTCTGTGTCGGTTCATTGTGATATGCTGTGTCGTGTTCTCTGTGACGTCTTCTCCTGCTCCTCACGATGCCCTCGTGTTTTCTTTTGTGGACTTATTTTAAGTACGTTTTTGTTTATTCCTTTTGTTTATTAAATCCTTTTTTAATTGAAGTCTGCATGTCGGGTCCTCATTCCAGTTTTTCCAACCGTGACAAAAATAAAACTTGACCATGACGTCAAACGTGACTTTGTCTGTGTAAGCCAGGAGCCACATCCTGCCCTCAGGACGATGTTTCCTACCTTTGATCAGAAGTTTATGCTCATATCTTGGTGTTTATTTGTCTCTCTTGGTGTTGATTTGTCTCATCTCTCCTCATGTTTCTTGTCCTGGGCTTTGTGTTGTATTGTTTGTCACTTCCCCTGTCTCTTGTTTCAGATCCATTGACTCCCTGCTCCCCTATGTTTCTGATTTCATCTTGTACCATGTGTCAGAGTTTCAGCATGTTTCCTTGTGTTAATTCAAGGTTTTTGACCAGTTTCTGTCCCTTTTCTTCAATGATGTTTGCCTCTTGTCTTGGATACTTCTCCTGTTTGACTGCCTGCCTGTGTACCCAACTTGATTTTGTTTAAACAGACTTTGAATTCTCGCTTGCCTCTAGAGTCTGGCTTTTGGGTCCAAATTCTTGGTAGAGTTTCACACTTTTATCAATCAATCAATCAACTAATCAATCAATTACAGCTCATCTTCAACTTCTTAATCGTAACGACAGCCTCTGTAGATTTAACTGAGATGTTACCGACCAAAGGAGACTCAGGTTAGAGTGAAAGTGCAGGGCTCACAGGATGACAGACCAGAGGAGGCTCAGGTTAGAGTGAAAGTGCAGGGCTCACAGGATGACAGACCAGAGGAGGCTCAGGTTAGAGTGAAAGTGTGGGCCTCACAGGATGACGGACAAGAGGAGGCTCAGGTTAGAGTGAAAGTGTGGGCCTCACAGGATGACGGACAAGAGGAGGCTCAGGTTAGAGTAAAAGTGTGGGGCTCACAGGATGATGGACCAGAGGAGGCTCAGGTTAGAGTAAAAGTGTGGGGCTCACAGGATGATGGACCAGAGGAGGCTCAGGTTAGAGTAAAAGTGTGGGGCTCACAGGATGATGGACCAGAGGAGGCTCAGGTTAGAGTGAAAGTGTGGGGCTCACAGGATGATGGACCAGAGGAGGCTCAGGTTAGAGTGAAAGTGTGGGGCTCACAGGATGATGGACCAGAGGAGGCTCAGGTTAGAGTGAAAGTGTGGGGCTCACAGGATGATGGACCAGAGGAGGCTCAGGTTAGAGTAAAAGTTTGGGGCTCACAGGATGATGGACCAGAGGAGGCTCAGGTTAGAGTGAAAGTGTGGGGCTCACAGGATGATGGACCAGAGGAGGCTCAGGTTAGAGTGAAAGTGTGGGGCTCACAGGATGATGGACCAGAGGAGGCTCAGGTTAGAGTTAAAGTGATGGACTCACAGGATGATGGATCGGAGGAGGCTCAGGTTAGAGTAAAGTGATGAACTCACAGGATGATGGACCAGAGGAGGCTCAGGTTACAGTAAAAGTGTGGGGCTCACAGGATGATGGACCAGAGGAGGCTCAGGTTAGAGTAAAGTGATGGACTCACAGGATGATGGACCAGAGGAGGCTCAGGTTAGAGTTAAAGTGATGGACTCACAGGATGATGGACCAGAGGAGGCTCAGGTTAGAGTAAAAGTGTGGGGCTCACAGGATGATGGACCAGAGGAGGCTCAGGTTAGAGTAAAAGTGATGGACTCACAGGATGATGGACCAGAGGAGGCTCAGGTTAGAGTTAAAGTGATGGACTCACAGGATGATGGACCAGAGGAGGCTCAGGTTAGAGTGAAAGTGTGGGGCTCACAGGATGATGGACCAGAGGAGGCTCAGGTTAGAGTAAAAGTGATGGACTCACAGGATGATGGACCAGAGGAGGCTCAGGTTAGAGTAAAGTGTGGAGCTCACAGGATGATGGACCAGAGGAGCCTCAGGTTAGAGTGAAAGTGTGGGGCTCACAGGATGATGGACCAGAGGAGGCTCAGGTTAGAGTTAAAGTGCGGGGCTCACAGGATGATGGACCAGAGGAGGCTCAGGTTAGAGTAAAAGTGCAGGGCTCACAGGATGACAGACCAGAGGAGGCTCAGGTTAGAGTGAAAGTGCAGGGCTCACAGGATGACAGACCAGAGGAGGCTCAGGTTAGAGTGAAAGTGTGGGGCTCACAGGATGATGGACCAGAGGAGGCTCAGGTTAGAGTTAAAGTGATGGACTCACAGGATGATGGATCGGAGGAGGCTCAGGTTAGAGTAAAGTGATGAACTCACAGGATGATGGACCAGAGGAGGCTCAGGTTACAGTAAAAGTGTGGGGCTCACAGGATGATGGACCAGAGGAGGCTCAGGTTAGAGTAAAGTGATGGACTCACAGGATGATGGACCAGAGGAGGCTCAGGTTAGAGTTAAAGTGATGGACTCACAGGATGATGGACCAGAGGAGGCTCAGGTTAGAGTAAAAGTGTGGGGCTCACAGGATGATGGACCAGAGGAGGCTCAGGTTAGAGTAAAAGTGATGGACTCACAGGATGATGGACCAGAGGAGGCTCAGGTTAGAGTTAAAGTGATGGACTCACAGGATGATGGACCAGAGGAGGCTCAGGTTAGAGTGAAAGTGTGGGGCTCACAGGATGATGGACCAGAGGAGGCTCAGGTTAGAGTAAAAGTGATGGACTCACAGGATGATGGACCAGAGGAGGCTCAGGTTAGAGTAAAGTGTGGAGCTCACAGGATGATGGACCAGAGGAGCCTCAGGTTAGAGTGAAAGTGTGGGGCTCACAGGATGATGGACCAGAGGAGGCTCAGGTTAGAGTTAAAGTGCGGGGCTCACAGGATGATGGACCAGAGGAGGCTCAGGTTAGAGTAAAAGTGCAGGGCTCACAGGATGACAGACCAGAGGAGGCTCAGGTTAGAGTGAAAGTGCAGGGCTCACAGGATGACAGACCAGAGGAGGCTCAGGTTAGAGTGAAAGTGCAGGGCTCACAGGATGATGGACCAGAGGAGGCTCAGGTTAGAGTGAAAGTGTGGGCCTCACAGGATGACACACCAGAGGAGGCTCAGGTTAGAGTAAAAGTGCAGGCCTCACAGGATGATGGACCAGAGGAGGCTCAGGTTAGATTAAAGTGATGGACTCACAGGATGATGGACCAGAGGAGGCTCAGGTTAGAGTAAAGTGATGGACTCACAGGATGATGGACCAGAGGAGGCTCAGGTTAGAGTAAAGTGATGGACTCACAGGATGATGGACTAGAGGAGGCTCAGGTTAGAGTAAAGTGATGCGCTCACAGGATGATGGACCAGAGGAGGCTCGGGTTAGAGTAAAAGTGTGGGCCTCACAGGATGATGGACCAGAGGAGGCTCAGGTTAGAGTAAAAGTGTGGGCCTCACAGGATGATGGACCAGAGGAGGCTCAGGTTAGAGTAAAAGTGTGGGCCTCACAGGATGATGGACCAGAGGAGGCTCAGGTTAGAGTGAAAGTGTGGGCCTCACAGGATGATGGACCAGAGGAGGCTCAGGTTAGAGTAAAAGTGTGGGCCTCACAGGATGATGGACCAGAGGAGGCTCAGGTTAGAGTAAAGTGATGCGCTCACAGGATGATGGACCAGAGGAGGCTCGGGTTAGAGTAAAGTGCAGGGCTCACAGGATGATGGACCAGAGGAGGCTCAGGTTAGAGTAAAAGTGTGGGCCTCACAGGATGATGGACCAGAGGAGGCTCAGGTTAGAGTAAAAGTGTGGGCCTCACAGGATGATGGACCAGAGGAGGCTCAGGTTAGAGTAAAAGTGTGGGGCTCACAGGATGATGGACCAGAGGAGGCTCAGGTTAGAGTAAAGTGATGGACTCACAGGATGATGGACCAGAGGAGGCTCAGGTTAGAGTTAAAGTGCAGGGCTCACAGGATGATGGACCAGAGGAGGCTCAGGTTAGAGTAAAGTGCAGGGTTCACAGGATGATGGACCAGAGGAGGCTCAGGTTAGAGTGAAAGTGCAGGGCTCACAGGATGATGGACCAGAGGAGGCTCAGGTTAGAGTGAAAGTGAAGGGCTCACAGTATGATGGACCAGAGGAGGCTCAGGTTAGAGTGAAAGTGCAGGGCTCACAGGATGATGGACCAGAGGAGGCTCAGGTTAGAGTGAAAGTGCAGGGCTCACAGGATGACAGACCAGAGGAGGCTCAGGTTAGAGTGAAAGTGCAGGGCTCACAGGATGACAGACCAGAGGAGGCTCAGGTTAGAGTGAAAGTGCAGGGCTCACAGGATGACAGACCAGAGGAGGCTCAGGTTAGAGTAAAGGTGAGGGGCTCACAGGATGACAGACCAGAGGAGGCTCAGGTTAGAGTAAAAGTGTGGGGCTCACAGGATGATGGACCAGAGGAGGCTCAGGTTAGAGTGAAAGTGTGGGGCTCACAGGATGATGGACCAGAGGAGCCTCAGGTTAGAGTGAAAGTGTGGGGCTCACAGGATGATGGACCGGAGGAGGCTCAGGTTAGAGTGAAAGTGTGGGGCTTATAGGATGATGGACCGGAGGAGGAGGCTCAGGTTAGAGTGAAAGTGTGGGGCTTACAGGATGATGGACCGGAGGAGGCTCAGGTTAGAGTGAAAGTGTGGGGCTTACAGGATGATGGACCAGAGGAGGCTCAGGTTAGAGTAAAAGTGTGGGGCTCACAGGATGATGGACCAGAGGAGGCTCAGGTTAGAGTTAAGTGATGGACTCACAGGATGATGGACCAGAGGCTCAGGTTAGAGTAAAAGAACGGGGCTCACAGGACTAAAATAAATAAACTCACAATGCTGCTGTCATGCTGCCATATTTGACAGCTACCAGACATTTTAATGAGGAGAGTTTTCTTATGACTCTGCATGACTTCACGTTGTGAATCAATCAAACCAGTCTAAAGGTCAAAATGATAACTGACCAGTGTTCATTCTAATCGTCTTTCTTGCATTAACTTTAGTGCTTACTCGCTCATGAAGCGCTCTATAATGTCCATGTGAATGTAAACTGGATTATGCAAACTGCTCTTTGAGAAAACAGTCAAAGCATGCTGGTCTGTGGGCTACGGTAACACTACACATAGTCTGTCTCTCCCCCTCTTTCTCCATGCAGCAGGTTGGCATCGACGCGCTGACTCCCGGTGCTTGATCATATTATTTAAATATTAAGTATGTTTTTCTGGGTTACTGTGTCAGTGTTTTCAGTGGTTTATATAGTAAATGTAAGTTATTAAGCAGGTAGGGCTTTCAGAGTCCAGAATTCTGGAATATCACCAACATAAAAACAGCCTACTGTAAACTGTGTTTGCCACTCTCGTGACTTAATATTCCTGACTTGGATCTCTGTCATGTCCTTCACAGGGAGCGCCACTCCTTGTCTATATGAACATATTTATGTTGAGACATTATGGTTTTAACTAACACAAAGAATCAAATAATTCATAGAAAGAAATGTTCAAACATTACCATGATCTGATCATCCGAGAATCCAAAGGCGATGTACCCCTCCGAGGGACCGGTCATCTCATAGCGTACGGCTCCTTCACTGGGAAACAACACTCTGGCTGACATGAAATAACAGTCAGTGCTGACTGAAGGGTCACAGTTTGATGGCTGACTGAAACACACCTTGGTGACATCGCAGTCACTGATGGAGACCTGCAGGACAAACAGCTGTAATATAATATCAGTATGTTGTTCTGGTTTTCTTCATGAAGAGAATTAAAGTCTGACAGTAAAGTTTGTCTGTTAGTAAAAACACTTGTTATATTTCCTGTCAGGTTAATACAGTTTCATATGAGGCTGATCATTAATGAACAGAGGGTTTGAAAAGAGATGCATGGTTTATATTTTCACAGCTGGGGTTGGTAGTCAGATTTAGATCCACTTTTTGTTCTACTGGTTAAAATTATCTTTATGTCCTGATGGTAATCAATACATAATGTGTTCTTAAAAAAGAGGTAAAATAAGCTGCTATCTACAGCCGGAGTAAACCTGGGAAAACACCAACCAATCACTGCCATCAGGAGCCAAATGATGAAACCAATCAGATCCTGTCCTGCCGTTCTGCCCGCCTCCTGCACGTACATTTCCCTGGCGTTCACTCCCCGTCCCCTGCCTCTACTGACTGCCCCTCTTGCTCGACCTCAGGCCTGTCCCCTCTGACCCGATGAGGTGCTTTGCTCAGGACTGTAGTCCGGATCAGAGTCTAAAAAGCTCTCACCACGGGGCTCTGACAAGCAGAAGAATTAATGACATTCAGTAAGTCCTACAGAAAATATAGATGTACTGTAGCGTCCGTCTGGACTCTGTAGGGATGACGAGACGTGAACACGTTGAGCTTCAGTAGCCGGTCACTGTCGGCCGTGATCACGCCAACCAACAAAACAACAATCAATGTTTGAATGAATGAAGAACTTCTCCTCTTGTCTCTCCTCTCTCCAGCTCACACACTCTACACCTCTCCTGATGCCTTCACTGACCGTCAACACTGTAGGAATTAAGAACATCTACACTGAACACGTTTAACAAACAGTAGAGTTGTTACAGTATTATATATGTGTTATAACTTCTCCTGATATCATGTCACCAGTACAACTGTATAATGCTAACATGCTAGTTGTGAGTACTAACAGCAGCCATGTTTGTTTGTGTTTTTAACTTTCACTATGAGAATGTTTTGGTGTTTTCTTACTGCTGAGTGAGACATGAGTTGACGTAATCAATAACAGTTCTGGTATTGTGACAGCTCTACAGGCGCAGCTGTATTTGCTGTTTCATTATAAGACAGCTGTAGTTTTATACTGTTCTTGTCATTCATGCTTACAGCAGGTGATGCAGCTGGATGTACTGTAGTTTTCACTGTGGTGGGACTGGTTTTTAACGGTGTAGTTGGAGGATTTGAAGAAGAAACACCAGTACTGTCGTTGTTGAAGGTCAGCAGAGGACTTCTAACATCAACCCAGAATGTCTTGTAATTCTGCACCACAGAAGCACTGCAGGCACACAGAAAGCTCCATTAAACAGAGAGAAGACATGAGAAGAGAACAGGAACCAGATCATTTTGCTCATTAAAGGGATAGTTAGGGTTGTTTTTTAAGTGGTGGCACACAGGGGATGCTGGCCAGCTTGGTTCCTCCATTGAGAAACCAGCCAAGATACCAGAGTGAAAGCCCGGCAATCGACTGTAATCAACAGACAGAGATAGGTCTACCAGCGCTGTGCTCTATTTGGTCATTCTGTCTTTACAGATGGAGTCCTGAGGAAATGCTAAATTCAAAGTCATGCTAGTTTTTTTGTGACTACAGACCCTAAATTTAACTCTGAGATTTCCTTTACTGCCATACAACACACATAAAATCACAGTATCATCTGAAGTGAGATAACATCAACCAACATGTAAATGTAAGAGTAATCAAATAGAGCCAAACAAACCTGTGTTCACCTCAACCCACTTTTCACCACCATTTATCACACCATTTATCACAACATATATCACACCATTTATCACAACATATATCACACCATTTATCACAACATATATCACACCATATATCACACCATATATCACACCAGATATCACACCATTTATCACAATATATATCACAACATATGTCACACCATTTATCACAACATATATCACAACATATATCACACCAGATATCACACCATTTATCACAACATATATCACAACATATATCACACCATATATCACACCATTTATCACAACATATATCACAACATATATCACACCATATATCACACCATTTATCACAACATATATCACAACATATATCACAACATATATCACACCTTATATCACACCATATATCACACCAGATATCACACCATTTATCACAACATATATCACAACATATGTCACACCATTTATCACAACATATATCACAACATATATCACACCAGATATCACACCATTTATCACAACATATATCACAACATATATCACACCATATATCACACCATTTATCACAACATATATCACAACATATATCACACCATATATCACACCATTTATCACAACATATATCACAACATATATCACAACATATATCACACCTTATATCACACCATTTATCACAACATATATCACAACATATATCACACCATATATCACACCATATATCACACCATTTATCACAACATATATCACACCATATATCACACCTTATATCACACCATTTATCACAACATATTGCACACCATATATCACCATATATCATACCATATATTAGCATATATCACACCATATATCACACCATATATCACACCATATATCACACCATATATCACACCATTTATCACAACATATATCACACCATATATCACACCATTTATCACACCATATATCACAACATATATCACACCATATATCACACCATTTATCACAACATATATCACAACATATATCACAACATATATCACACCATTTATCACACCATTTATCACAATATATATCACAACATATATCACACCATATATAACACCATATATCACACCATTTATCACAACATATATCACACCATATATCACACCTTATATCACACCATTTATCACAACATATTGCACACCATATATCACCATATATCATACCATATATTAGCATATATCACACCATATATCACACCATATATCACACCATTTATCACACCATATATCACACCATATATCACACCATTTATCACACCATTTATCACACCATATATCACACCATATATCACACCATTTATCACACCATTTATCACACCATATATCACACAATATATCACACCATTTATCACACCATATATCACACCATATATCACACCATTTATCACACCATATATCACACCATATATCACACCATTTATCACACCATTTATCACACCATATATCACACAATATATCACACCATATATCACACCATATATCACACCATATATCACACAATATATCACACCATATATCACACCATATATCACACCATTTATCACACCATATATCACACCATTTATCACACCATATATCACACCATATATCACACCATTTATCACACCATTTATCACACCATATATCACACCATTTATCACACCATTTATCACACCATATATCACACCATATATCACACCATATATCACCATATATCACCATATCTCACACCATATATCACACCATATATCACCATATATCATACCATATATTAGCATATATCATACCATATATCACCATATATCACACCATATATCATACTTAAGCAGAGTGTGCTGTTAGCTAAGGAGGAGACTAAGCTGAATTGCTGTATCAGCTGGGTAAGCTCAGGCATATGGTGATTATAACTATAGACCCAAGCAGCTGATCAGTGTGCTGCAGGCGGAGGAACATGTGTGTGTACCATCTGCAAATACTGCAAACACAAAAGTGGGATTTTGATGGCAAAGTAAAGCGCTGAAAGATGAGTCAATAATTTGCAGGTTTCGTTTGAGTTCCTTACAATGATCTAAATGAAGTGGTAGACCCGGCCCTGTCTGTAGCTTCAGTCTCAGATCCCAGGCTGTTTTTTCAACAAAGGAGCCAAGCTGAGTTTGAAACACTCACTACTGACAAGTATCTCAAACAGGCCTGCTTCAGAACAATGATGTAAGAGCTGAACATGGAAATATAAACAGAAAGATGGAACCTTACCAGAATTGAACAGGTTTCTCAGAAGCTGAGTCTTCGGGTCTCCATGTGGCCTGAATAGAGGTCTTCATGGACTCTGATCTGTGGGAGACAGCCGAGTTCTGTAAACACACACACACACACACACACACACACACACACACACACACACACACACACACACACACACACACACACACACACACAGAGAGAGAGACACACACACACGGGATGTGAGAACACGGGAAGTCGTTATGTCTCCTGTCTTTTTGGTAGCTTGTGTGTTAACATTCATTTTATGGTGGGCTCGTGTGTGGAGCCGTTCCATATTATGTTTCACCTGAAGTCTTTGACGTGTTTTCGTTCAGACATTTCACATCTTCCTCACAAACACAAGAGACTGAATGTTTGATCTGAGCTATAAACAGCCCTGTTCACAAAGATGGATGAGAACCTGTGGTGTAAAACATGGAGGCTGCAGACATGCAGCTGTTACTTCTCTGACACTTCCTGCTAAATCAGTGATCAGCATGTTAAAGGACACAGCTTTAAAAGGTAAAGTCCTGACCTGCACATCTCTCAGATCAAAAGGAGCAAAAGGTGGTAAATTAAAATAAGCCTGGTAATAGTTGGCAGGAGAGTAAGTAAGATTGATTTGAAATACAAGAGAACAAGGCCTGGAACACACTTTTGCAGACAGCTCTCAAGATTTCGTCCCAGGTGCCACCCGTCCTTATGTCTGGAATAAAAGTTTGAGTCAAGCAAAAAATAACTTAGAAAAAGTTTCATCAATAATGAGCTTCATATTTCTGGAGGTCTGAGACAACACCATTTGGTTTGTCTTTGGAGCCTATTAGCAAATTAAGGGGATGATTTTCCAGATCTGTGCCCCATGGTACACCATGAGTCCGCATAGCTGCACGCAGCTGGAAGTAAAAGAAGAAGGAAGTACCTCATAAGTTATAGGAACTCTGTTAGTCTCTGAATTCATGGAGGCCTTGATTCCCTATAATATCTTGAAGCTTATGAACCCCTCTATCCTCCCATGGTGGGTAAATGATTGGTTTTCCATCTATTAGAAGACAATAATTACGAATAATTGGAGATTGGCAGAAGAATTTATTGGAAATCTTTGCTAATTGCTGGACTTTATGCAAAACAGTGAATACGAAATAATTTGTCCAAACTCCTTTTTCACAGTTTTATGCGGTATGTTAGAGTACATTAAGTAGAGTTAAACTCTGAGGATATGTTAATTGTTCTTAGATGGGGCGCCATGACACTAAAGATTTTGAGTTATCCCAGACTGTGAGTGGACGTAGTGCAAAACACCATGCATACCATTCAAAAGGAGGCAGATTTACACCTCCTGCTGATTTATGTCTCTGTAAGGTAGAGGCTTTGATCCTTGGCTTTTTCTTGTTCCATATGTATTCACTTATGATGGAATGCAGCTTCTTCAAAAAGCCAGCAGGGGGAGCCAGAGGAATCATAGAGCTTATAAAATGAACACGAGGTAATATGTTCATCTTTACAACACACAGTCTGGACTGAAAGGAGGTAGGCAGTTTGCACCATCTTTTCAGGTCTGCATCAATATCATTTAGAACCTTATTAAAATTATTAGCAGTGATTGTATCAAGTGAAGGGAAAATATGAACCCCTAGGTATTTAAAATTGTTGACAACAAGGATATTAGAGGTGGATATCTGCCTATTCAATTCCCCAAGCGGCATTAATGAGGATTTTTCCCAGTTCATTTTGTGGCCGGTTAAATGGCCAAAGTTCTCAAAGATCTGAAGTAGATGTGTTATTGATGTATTTTTTACAAAAATTAAAATATCATCTGCATACAGAGAGATATGATGTGACGTAGTACATATTGTCACTGGCTCTAGGGCGTCTGACTGTCGAATAGCCTGAGCGACAGGCTGTAGGGATAAAGCAAACAAAAGTGGAGATAGAGGGCAGCCCTGACGTGAAGATCTAGAGACAGGAAATCTGGATGAGCATGTATTACCAGTTAAAACAACTGCAGTTGGATTATAATACAATAATTTGATCATTGAGATGAAGCCTATGCTAAAACCCATATGTTGAAGAACAGCCCAGAGATAATTCCATTCCAGCCGATCAAATGCCTTCTCTGCATCAAGCCAGAGAATAGCAGAATCATTATCTGATCTGGGAGCTAGATCTATGACATGTAGAAGTCGACGGACATTATCGGATGATAACCTGGATTTAATAAAGCCAGTTTGATCATGGTGAATCAAGAGAGGTAAAAAGCCCTCAAAGCGGGTTGCCAAGACCTTAGCAAAGAGTTTGATTTCACTGTTCAGAAGACTCAGTGGTCTGTAAGAGGAGCAATCGGTCGGAGGTTTTTCCTTCTTTAGGAGAAGAGAGATGACAGCAATGTTTAAACTAGAGGAGAAAGAGCCTTTCAAAATCGAAAAATTAAGCATGTCTAACAACAATGGGCCGAGCTGGGGCCAGAAATGAATCTAAAATTCTGGAGGTATTCCATCCAGACCTGGAGATCTGCCCGTATTCATTTGTTTAAGAACTCTTTCCAGTTCTTCGATGGTGATAGGTGCCTCTAATATACTCTTTGTTTCTGAGGGCAGTTTTGGTAAATTCAGGGACTGTAGAAAGTTGGTGTACACTATTTCATCATGAGTGACTTCTGATTTATACAGTTCCTGAAAGAACTGCTTAAAAGTGTTATTAATTTTCTGTGGCTCAGATGTTAGTGTACCCACTTTGGTCTTGATTACTGAGATGTTTGCTAACTGATCATTTGTCCTTAACTTAAGAGCAAGTAGGCGACTTGGACGTGCACTGTTCATGTAGTAGTTTTGTCTGGTGCGATGAATTATGAATTCTGTTTTTTGTCTTAGTAAGCTGTTGAGTTCATCCAGTAAGTACTGTCGGCTGCGCACATTATCTGGTGATGTATTGGTTAGCACGTTTTATTCAGCCCTTGAAATTTCAGTTTCCAAAAACTCAATGCGGTGTTTCCTTATTCTGTTGAGATTTGACGAAAATGAGATTGTTTTATTGCTAATGAAACCTTTGACTTCTTCCCATAATACTCTAGGATCACTAACTGAGCTGCCATTTATGCTAATGAATTCATCTAGTTCAGTCTCAAATTCTTGTTTCAAAGTAATGTTCTGGAGTAGAGTAGTGTTGAAACGCCAGCGGGGAGCTTTGGATTGGCCAACTTTTAACAAGAAAGTACACAGAATGGCCCTATGATCAGACAGTGAGGCTGGGATCATATCAGCATTACTAATATCTTTAAAAAGAGTTTTGGAATCCAGAATATAATCTATTCTTGAACAATTTTATGTCTACCTGGAAAGAAGGAAAATTCCTTCATAGAAGGATTCATCTCCCGCCACATATCAATTATTGCATAATCATTTGCTCATTTCTGAAGAGACATGGATGCTCAATGTTGTTCTGCACTGTCTCTTAAACCAGTTCGGTCCAGATCACTGAGCCATACAGCATTAAAGTCCCCCCCTATCATAAGATGGTATTCTGGAAGGTCTAATAATGTGGAAGTCAGTTAATCATAAAAGTGCAGGTCAAAGAAATTGGGGGCGTATGCACATATTAAAGCAATCTTAATGCCATGTAAAGCTATTTTACAATAAGTGATCAGACCATCATTGCTCCTGCCGGTCCCTGGAATATCATAGGTTCAATTACGCTTTGCAGCTATTTAGACCCCTTTGCTTTTCGTAGTGTGACAAGAGGAAGCAATGACATGATGATGTTTATTTTGAAATCTATGTACATCATCTTTCAGAAAGTGTGACTCCTGGATAAAGGCAAAATGAACATTCTTCCTTTTAGGGAGCTCCACTGTGCTTGTGCACTTCTGGGGTGAATTACGACATTGACAGTCCCAAGATAAAACAGTAATCTTATTCATATCCAAACATGTTCAGAAATGGCAAACAATAGCACAGAAGAAATCTGTAGTACACTTGATACCTGGTAAATAGGATACCGAATCCACCCTCGCATACATAAACAATGAAAAAAGGTGTGACGTATGGACCAGCAGAGATTCCCTCATCTGGAATATATGGGACACTTTGATTCTATCTCTGTGCAGCTTCCTGAACTCTGTGACTCTACCTGTTTTTATGGGATCAGGAATAAACAGGAGCTCACTGTGAGGACAGAGAGGGAGGAGGATTATCTGCTGAGTGGTGAAAAACTTTTGCCTGGGGTCCATCGGGGCTGGGTGGGTGGCTGGTGTCCCTGTCACCCTCCGTCCCCCTGCTGCCCCCTCCCCTGTGGGGGCCTGGTCCGCGGCTGCCCTCGGGGCCGGGTTTCCCGGGGTTCCCTCGCGGTCCTCTTGGGGGGTGGGGTGGTGCGCAGTTGGGGGGGTGTTACTACGGCAGCCATTGGGGTGTCCCTCCATGCCCCCGCGGCCTGGTCCATCAGTCGCAGGGCGTGGGTGGGGGGCATGGCTGGGGGGAGTGGTCGGGCCGTCTGGGGGGGGCAGGGGGGATTGGCCCTGCCGCCTCCGCCCTCCCCCCGCTGCGGCGCGCCGGTTGGTGGGCTCTGGTCCTGGTCCTGCCCGTCTGCCTGGCTGTCTGCTCCTGGTGCCGGGCCCCCTCGGCCCTGGGGGCTCCTTTGGCTCCGTCTTGGGGGGCTGTGGGGGCGGTGTTGTGGGGGTGTCCCTTGGGGGGGCTTCGGGATCTCTCCCCCCCTTTCCTCCTACTGGGTGACCTGGGGGTCGCCCTGGGTGCTCCGGCGGTACCTGCTTGCCTCCGGTCTGGGTCCTTGGCTTCTCCCCTGGCCTGGGTCTCCCGCGGTGGGTTGGGTCCTTCGGTCTGACGGCTCTCGCGGCCCGGGTGCCGGGCCGTACCGCTCGGCTGATCTGACCCAAGTGGTTTCATCTGCACCAGTGGTGGTCTCGTTACACAAATAGAACACAGCACGGCGGCAACCCTCTGCGACCCAAGCTTCAGTAATGATTGTGGACACTAAGGGTTGCTTAATCATTAGTATCACCCCACGGATTTATTTTGGCGTCATGGTGAGATGGTCCCTCTCCATCTAAGTGTCTTAGGTCTCTCTCTCCTTCTCTCTCCCTGTCCCTTTGTATATCCTTATGTAATCTTTCTTTCACTTTCTCTTATTTTTTAATTTTTTTTGGCCCACCAGGTGTGCACGCGCTCTTTTACAGAACATGATATTAGCTGCCAATAAAAGATAGGCCAGAGTTCTAAGAGGGATGGTGATGGTTGCATGCACACAGTCACAAGCACAGAAGAAAAAGGTTTTCTTTCTTTTCTTTTGCTGCAAGAATAAATTGCATTAATATTTGACAGTTTGTGACAAACATGACACAAACCAGAAATATATATGCAGACAAGAGAAAAAGAAGAAAGAAAAAAAAAAAAAGAAAAACTTTACCTGTCACTTGAATCCAGCTATTGGTTGTAGTAGGAAGTTAGCTCCGCCCCTTTTAGCATAACCGGCTTCCCCATTCAATTTCCGAGAGCTCAACCTTGTTACTGCGGTCTAGCCAGCCTCCACTGTATTCTGTTTGTTGACAACAGACAGCTGTGGCCTTTGAACCCCCCTCCCTCTCGCTAATATTTGCATCTTGAGCTCTCGTTTACACACGATTTTGACGCGTGAATTGAGCGAGTCATTCATGGGAATAGAGCGAGTAAACACAAAACATTCTCGCGTCTGTATTCGCACGAACAGCGCGATCGTTCGTGTTTGGTGTGAACGCACCATTAAATTTTCCGTCACAAGAGAATGGGAGAAACGAAGAGGAAAACAAAACTAGGGTTCATAGTTCTTACTGTTGTTTACTATAGAGCCATAAATCCCTATAAGGGTAAGGGAAACGGGGAAAAGAAAGGCGCTTTACAAAGTCAGTGTCTGGATCAGCCGAGGAGTTCTCTATCCTCGACCCGCCGAAGCCGTTACTCTTTTTCAAGAGAAGGGATTTCCTTTTTGAGCCTCACCCAGCTCCAAGAAGGTCTACAGTCATGGCCAAAAGTTTTGAGAATGACACAACTATTAATTTTCACAAAGTCTGCTGTTTCAGTTTTTATAATGGCAATTTGCATATACTCCAGAATGTTCTGAGGAGTGATCAGCTCAACTGCAATTAATTGCAAAGTCCCTCTTTGCCTTGAAAATGAACTTTATCACCAAAAACACATTTCCACTTCATTTCAGCCCTGCCACAAAAGGACCAGCTAACATCATTTCAATGACACACAGGTGTCACACACATTAACACAGGTGTGGGTGTTGATGAGGACAAGGCTGGCGATCAATCTGTCATGATTGAGTGACTGGACACTTTAAAAGGAAGATGGTGCATGACACCATTGTTCCTCATCTGTTAGCCATGGTTACCTGCAAGGAAACACGTGCAGCCATCATTGCATTGCACAAAAAGGGCCTAACAGGGAAGTTTATAGCAGCGAGTAAGATTGCACCTCAGTCAACCGTCTATCCAATTATCAAGAACTTCAAGGAGAGAGGTTCAATTGTTGCCAAACAGGCTCCAGGGCGCCCAAGAAAGTCCAGCAAGCGCCAGGACCGTCTCCTGAAGGTGTTACAGCTGCGGGATCGGGCCACCACCAGTGCAGAGCTTGCTCAGGAATGGCAGCAGGCAGGTGTGAGTGCATCTGCACGCACAGTGAGGCGAAGACTTTTGGAGGAAGGCCTGGTGTCAAGGAGGGCAGCAAAGAAGCCACTTCTCTCCAGTAAAAACATCAGGGACAGACTGATATTCTGCAGAAGGTACAGGGACTGGACTGCTGAGGACTGGGGTAAAGTCATTTTCTCTGATGAATCCCCTTTCCGATTGTTTGGGGCATCTGGAGGAAGGCTTGTTCGGAGAAGACGAGGTGAGCGCTACCATCAGTCCTGTCTCTTGCCAACAGTGAAGCATCCTGAGACCATTCATGTGTGGGGTTGCTTTTCGGTCAAGGGAGTGGGCTCTCTCACAATCTTGCCTAAAAACACAGCCATGAATAAAGAATGGTACCAGAACGTCCTCCCAGAGCAACTTCTCCCAACCATCCAAGGGCAGTTTGGTGATGAAGAATGACTTTTCCAGCATGATGGAGCACCTTGCCATAAAGCAAAAGTCAGAACAAAATGGCTCGGGGAACAGAACATTAAGATTTTGGGCCCTTGGCCAGGAAACTCCCCAGATCTTAATCCCATTGAGAACTTGTGGTCAATCCTCAAGAGGCGGGTGGACAATCAAAAACCCACAAATTCTGACAAACTCCAAGCATTGATTATGCAAGAATGGACTGCCATCAGTCAGGATTTGGTCCAGAAGTTGATTGACAGCATGCCAGGGAGAATTGCAGAGGTCTTGAAAAAGAAGGGTCAACACTGCAAATATTGACTTATTGCATGAATTCTGTGTAATTCTCAATAAAAGCTTTTGATACTTATGAAATGCTTCTAATTGTATTTCATTATACCATAGAAACATCTGACAAAAACACCTAAAAACCCTGAAGCAGCAGACTTTGTGAAAATGTAATATTTGTGTCATTCTCAAAACTTTTGGCCATGACTGTAGATGTTGCTCCCCCAGTAGAGCTTGATTGTAGCTGGGTACAGGAGGAAAGCCTGGAAGCCTCTGGTGCGCGCTTCATGCATAACCTTACAGCAGGGTTTGCGGCGTTTTGCTGTAGCCTCGCTGTAGTCTGGAGCGAACTTCAGCTGGATTCCGGTCACCTCTGGGGGATTCTTTCTTGCCTCGTTGAGCAGACGATCTCTGTCCGTGTATCAGAGGCACTTCACAATCAACGGGCGTGAGCGTTGAGCGTTCCCAGGACTGGAGTTGGACAGATGGCTGAGATGATGAGCTCTCATCAGCTCCGGTGGGGCAGAAACGAGGGCAGGGAACCATTTTGGAATATTCTCCGTCAGGTGAGCAAGAGCATTTGGGCCCTCAGCTCCCTCTTTAAGGTTGAAAATTAGAAGATTGTCCCTGCGTGCCCTGTCTTCCATGTCTGTAAGTTTGCTCCAAAGCTTCAAGATGTTTCGGGCATCCTGCTGCAGATTTTTCCACACTGGTAACGCACTCTTGGAGGTTTATCATATGTTAACAGTATGATACTTAATGAATTCTTATTTCAAACGTTTGAGATACTTTTTTAAATAGCTTAACCTTTTAATATGTATTAAACAGAATACAGAAAACTTAAATCAAGCATTATATTTATGTTACATCATCATTAAAAATCAGGCTGCAGTATATATGACGAGTATCCTGGAAACTCAGATGACTGAAATGAGATGAGTAGGAATGTGCCTATATGTATTAGAGGGTATTTGTGAGAGCCTGCTCATGTTGGGAACCATGTGGCTTTATCTTTGTGCCTTTAACTATGCTAAACTAAACCACTGCAGAGCACCATCATCTTCATAACGGAGGGGCAGAGGACTGCACAGGGCGGAGGCACACAAAACCTGCTGTAGTCCCCCCAAGGGGTGGCAGATGATAGTAGACCATGGGAGGAAACTCCAGTTCATGGAGGAAACACTTTCCAAAGCTCTGAGACCTGATATCATCTGTGGTCTCAGGGGGGAAGGAAAGTAATTCAGGTGGAACTAACCGCCCCATGGGAGGAGGGCTGTGAGGAAGTTTAAGGGTGGACAACATGTCTGTTGCCAGTGGAAGTGGGATGTTGAGGGTTCCCAGCTTAGTGTGGAGCCTCATGATCTGTTTCCTCACATCCTGACTTAAGCAAATAAATGTATGTTTAGCATTTATCCAACTGTTTCTTGATTATTGTTTGCATGAAAAAATCTCAGCTTAGAATGAAAACCTTGACATATACAGCAAAGGGTTGATATCACCAAATAAGAGATAGTGTGAGAGTCAGATACAAGAGGGAACTGTTTATGTTTGAAGAAATGGTTTTATTTTATAATCAAAGGAACTGTTGCTTATTCAGTTGCCTGCAGTGCAGTATTTAAAGACCAAAGAATGCTGCAATGGATCATCCCATGTGAGCGCTGGATAAAAATAGTGCTGTATGTAATTCACATAGGAGTGCTCTGTGTGGGTGAACTTACAAGTTTCCCGCTGCAGGTGAGCTGCTGAGCGGACCCTGCTGTCAGGTCGAAGGAGCCCACAGGAGACGTGCTCCCAACCTCTCGCGCCTGTAACAGGAAACCAATGAATGGTATCGAGGCTGGAGCCTGGAGCTCAACTGAAACAGAGACAAAACATTTCAGAGCAATTTCCACAGTCCTTTGTGCCCACTCATAGTCCTTTGTGCTCACTCATAGTCTTTCATGCTCACTCACAGTCCTTTGTGCTCACTCACAGTCCTTCATGCTCACTCACAGTCCTTTGTGCTCACTCACAGTCCTTTGTGCTCACTCACAGTCCTTCATGATCACTCAAAGTCCTTCATGCCAACTCACAGTCCTTCATGCCCACTCACAGTCCTTCATGCCAATTCACAGTCCTCTGTGCTCACTCACAGTCCTTCATGCCCACTCACAGTCCTTTATGCTCACTCACAGTCCTTCATGCTCACTCACAGTCCTCTGTGCTCACTCACAGTCCTTCATGCCCACTCACAGTCCTTCATGCTCACTCACAGTCCTTAATGCTCACTATCTGTCCTTCATGCTCACTCACAGTCCTTCATGCGCACACGCAGTTCTTTATGCTCACTCCCAGTCCTCTGTGCTCACTCACAGTCCTTCATGCCCACTCGCAGTCCTTCATGCCCACTCACAGTCCTTCATGCTCACTCACAGTCCTTCATGCTCACTCACAGTCCTTCATGCCCACTCGCAGTCCTTCATGCCAATTCACAGTCCTCTGTGCTCACTCACAGTCCTTCATGCCCACTCACAGTCCTTTATGCTCACTCACAGTCCTTCATGCTCACTCACAGTCCTCTGTGCTCACTCACAGTCCTTCATGCCCACTCACAGTCCTTCATGCTCACTCACAGTCCTTAATGCTCACTATCTGTCCTTCATGCTCACTCACAGTCCTTCATGCGCACACGCAGTTCTTTATGCTCACTCCCAGTCCTCTGTGCTCACTCACAGTCCTTCATGCCCACTCGCAGTCCTTCATGCCCACTCACAGTCCTTCATGCTCACTCACAGTCCTTCATGCTCACTCACAGTCCTTCATGCCCACTCGCAGTCCTTCACGCTCACTCACAGTCCTTCATGCCCACTCGCCGTCCTTCATGCTCACTCACAGTCCTTCATGCCCACTTGCAGTCCTTCATGCTCACTCACAGTCCTTCATGCCCACTCACAGTCCTTCATGCTCACTCACAGTCCTTCATGCTCACTCACAGTCCTTCATGCCCACTCACAGTCCTTCATGCCCACTCACAGTCCTTCATGCTCACTCACAGTCCTTCATGCTCACTCACAGTCCTTCATGCCCACTCGCAGTCCTTCATGTACACTCACAGTCCTTCATGCCTACTTAGTCCTTTATGCCCACTCACAGTCCTTTATGCCCACTCACAGTCCTTTATGCCCACTCACAGTCCTGTATGCACACTCACAGTCCTTTATGCCCACTCACAGTCCTTTATGCCCACTCACAGTCCTTTATGCCCACTCACAGTCCTTTATGCCCACTCACAGTCCTTTATGACATTAAGCATATCTCTGGGCTTCTTTAGGCTTATATCATGACATTTGTAGTTATTCTTAGTCTTTGTGCATCTTGGTGTCTAATATATAAATCTGATAAATAAAACCAGCGATCTTTCACACTTTGAAAATCTGTGCATTTAACTCTTTAATTACGATCAATGATTGTGTATGTGTGTTAAACACAGTGGAGGGTTTTCATTTGGACCTTTCAACATCATTCAGTGAAAAATGTTAAAACAGGCTGAATCAGATTTCACTGTGGGAACATGAAATGTCAGAAAAAGAAATCTGAAAACATGGAGGAATGAAGATAACAAAAGCAGAGTAACCGCCAGATTAATGATATCATTTGATTTTGTAAGACTTAACTTTGCACTCATGTTCAGAGAATATCTGTCTGTAAAGACACATTTAAACCCTCAGGCTTAGGTTGTGAATACAGTACCTCTCATGACACTGTAAAATAACAGTAAGTTGAAAAAATGTCTGCAATAATTGTGTGATAATTCCAGATTCAATGATCCTGATTCTTACCTGTCACCACGTCTCCAGGTCTGTACCTGGTGTTGTTCGTAGTGACTGTAAATGGTGCAGGTTCTGTCTGTGGGCTCGACCCAGAGTGGTGTGGTCGCATATCTGTACAACTGTCCAGAACCAGACCTGAGCTGTAGCAGCAAACAGACGGAACAACAAACAGCAGCAGCAACACAATGCAGTCCATTTCAACCAAGTGGTCAGGTCCCACTCAACTCAGATTACAGCTGGTGAAGAACAGAGAGTCACACAATGCTGTTATTGAGTTCTCAGGCGCTGGAGGCGGAGTCAGAGTCTCCAGGAAACAATGACAGAGGAGTGGGATACCTGGGGCACAGGGAGGAGGGCACAGGGAGGAGGCCACAGGTGTTCTCCTGCTCTACTTATTACCTTCACATACAAGGTAGACAAAGACCGGGTGATAGAGGTCTACATGTGTGCTTCATGAGTGTGGTTCATAGAGATACACAAATGTCAGAGAAAATTACCAGAGACTGTCCAACCAGCAGGGAATGTTTAACATTCAGAGGATGACTCAACTGAACTTTCATTCAACCTAACAAGAAGCATGCAAAACATGTAAAAAGTGCTGAGTTATAAAACATGTACCCCGTACAGTTTGTGCTGAAAGAGAAAAAGGTGTTCAGACCAAACCGTTTCTTTGTACAGAGCTGTAAACATGTTCATTTCTGCTTAGAGGCTTTTTCTGGTGTAGGCTTGAATTTGTGTGCTTCTTGAGCCAGCCTCAAGTTGACGCTCTGAAATCTGTCGTTTTTGTCATGATGGGGAAAAAACAAGAAAGAGAAGAGGACCCAAGTGAAGATTTAAATAAAAAGGATTAAATAAACAGTAAATGACTTCAAACAAAGTCCACATAACCCATAAAAGAAAACACAAGGGGTTGAGGAGCAGAAGAAGACAGGGATCACAACACAACAGATCACAGATCACAATGAACCGACACAGAAGGGAGGAAAGAGAGTTTTCAAAACCGTAGTACGTACAGCATACTCCATACTGGGTCTGAAGGTAGTCTGCAATCTGACTGTCCTGGTGGATCTGGTCTGCAGGATGCTGGGTCAGACGTCAATGGATTTCCGGTTTTAGAAAGCAGAAGTAAACAACGACCAAGCAGATAGATAAACTGCTTCTTTAGCATCACTTATGATTTAAAAAGTGAAGAAGTGGTTTATATGGAATTTAATCGTTTTCACAGCACATACAAACTGAGTGCCCCCCCCCCCCCCCCCCCGGAGTGACGTCACTCACCAACCAAAGATGAGATGTGAACACAGCTAACTACGCTAAACCGTGCATGAATACTCTCCAAAAATGGACGGGCATTCAACCCCCTCTGTCAGGACTGGGTCTAAGAAACACACTAAACCAGTACTAGCTCAGACTGTTACAATAAAAGTATAAGAGGGTGATAAACCCATCAACCCACAGAATAAAATGAATCCATGAAACCAACCACAAAATTCAACTGCAAACCCCATCAAGGTCAATCAGCTGTTCTGTGAGAAACTTCTGGTAGGTTGCCCTTACCACCAGAGGACACTGTGGCAGCTCTGGATGTAGTACCTCCCATTTGCGCCTCCCACCTTATAATAAAGGTCAGGATGAGGGCCTTCTCCCTCTTTGTCCACAAACATTTGATGGTTTGCCATGTGTCTGTTGTTGCCTCCTCTATGTGAGTACATTTCCTTTGTACATTTGAATATTGTTTACTTTAATCACCTGAGGCTGAGTTTATTGTTGTATAATGTTACTTAATATTAAATTCTACTTTGAGAATTATCATCTTTATTATGTATTTATCATAAATTCATTGTGTGTGCGAGCTCGCTTGGCAATAAAGCTTTCTTGAATCTTGAATCTTGAATCTTGAATGTATGCTACCCTATCTCGCTTATGTTTGTCATGATATAAAGGTTTCTATTCCACATGTTTGTCCAGGAAAATTGAATATGTTTCTTTGTTTGTTTAGAAAAACTAGTGATGGTGAGATGAAGCTTCGTGAAGCATTGAGGCTTTCCATCCAATTGTTTAACTCATGGGCCGAGGCTTCATGGTGCTCCATTTACTCTACTGCGCCATCAAGTGGACAATAAATGTAAAATATGCGCAGTGATTATAATGACACCGTCCCTTTGGTGTGTGAAGCTTTGAATTGAATAAATTAATGAATGATGTTTGTGATGCCAACACATAAATAATGAACTTCTTAATATGGTGTCTGTCTTTATGGTACAATGGGCAGGTCAAAAGGGAAAGTGGAAACAAATTGGGGAGAAGGTTGTGACTGTGCTTGTGTTACTTGGTTTGTGACTGTTTGTGTTACCAGGGACGACATATAACATGTAAAACAGGGCTAACATTGGATTCATTTTTATTTAAAAATAACAATTTCTCCAAAGTGCTGGGCTTCAGGCGGTTTCCTCTTTTCGAAACAATTTCTCCTTGTTTTCATGCAGGGCTCTATAATGCCTCAGCATAGATGAGGTTCTATTGTTGTATCCAAGTTCTTTTGAACACAACAGACACTTTTAAAAAGAAATAAATTAGAACAAGGGATACTCTGTGTTGTCAAATGTATTTATGGTGCCCTAATTATTACTATGTACTTACCTTATCAGGAGAGATCAGCTAAAAATGTTCCCAGACGGGAACATATCTTTCTTGCTTGTTCCATCGCAAAAAGAAGCTTGAAGTGATCCCTAAAAAACGGGCAATAAAAACCCAAATCCACAAAAGGTGAGGGGGAATCCATCGTGTTTTGCTGCCCCTTACGTTATGAATTGCGCCGGTTGAACCGGTTCATGAATCAGTCACATGGTACGGCACATGGCACACATACGTCATCTACACAGAAACCAATACCTGCTTCACAGAAATCTTCCTGGATTACTCGGCACACGCTTCGAAGCCTCGACACGGGAGGATAAAGCTTATAGTTAAGCTGGATCAGGCTTGGACCAGCTTTTGTCATGCTGCTATAGGCCTAGACTGCCGGGGGAACTGGCACACTGACACACTGGGATCCTATCTCACCTTCTTCCCCCCAACCCCTTCATCACTTACTTTAACTCTGCCTGTCCCATTAAAGTTACTAACCATAGACCTTTCTGGAGTCCCTGAGCTCCCTTGTCTCGTAGATTCCTCTGAGCTGCCGTAGACGTCCTCCTGCTGTGGACGATCTGGACTCCAGCTGATACGGACGTGCTGGACTCCAGCGGCAACAGCTTCTACGACTCGTCTCATCACTATCACCTCTCTCTCTCTTTTACTCCCCTCTATCTGTCTTTCCAGACCCAACTCAGTCGAGGCATGATGGCTGTCTAACATGAGTCTGGTTCTGCTCGAGGTTTCTGCCTGTTAAAGGAAGTTTTTCCTCACCACTGTAACTAGCTAAATACTGTGATGTGCAATGCTCATGGTGGATTAAGGTGGGGTCAGACAGAGTCTTACCCTGTCTTGGTGTTGGGTCTCTGTTCATAATTTGACATAGTGTGGTCTAGACCTCCTATGTTTGTAAAAGCGTCTTGAGATAACGTTTGTTGTGATTTGGCGCTATACAAATAAAGATTGATTGATTGATTGATTGATTGATTGAGGATATAACACTATTTAGAACCATGACAATCATCATATGCAACATTGGCGACTTGGAGGACAAATAAAACTGCTACACCCAGGCCCTGAGCGTGTCCTGGGAGAATTGAGACGCAGGTGCTGGATCCTGCATGGTCGCCAAGCCATCCGCCAGCATCAGCGTCAGTGTCAAGATTGTCAAAGATGGAGAGCCAATCCAGTTGTTCCCAAAATGGCAGATTTGCCTCCAGTGTGGCTTCGACTCCTCGAGCCCCCCTTCTGGTCCACAGGAATGGACTGTTTCGGACCTTTCACAGTGAATGTTGGTCGTCGCACAGAGAAAAGGTAGGGCATAATCTTTAAATGCTTGACAACATGCTGGATACATCTTGAGCTACTGGGCAGCATGGGTGCAGATCCATTCCTGATGGCCTTTAGGAGATTTGTGTCACACAGAGGCAAACCTTTTAAGCTCCTCTCTGACTGTGGGACTCATTTCAAAAGAGGCGAGACAGAGCTGCAAAACGCTTTCCAGGCCATGACACCTGAGTTAAAGGAGCAATCTGCCCACTCGCAGGTGAGCTTCCAGTTTAACCCTCCATCTGCCCCACATTTTTAATGGAAGCCAGAAAAGGGAGGTTAAATCGGTTAAGATGGCCCTACATGTTTCACTGGCTAACCATCCAACTACAGAGACAGTCTTTCACACAGTCCTGATAGAAGTCGAAGGCATTCTGAATTCAAAGCCTCTTGGATACATCTCCTCTCACCCGGCAGATCCAGACCCTGTCACCCTGTTGCTGATGGGGCGGCCTGACTCCTCTTCCACAGGCCAACTACTGCTCAAGTCAACTCCTCACCTCAGACCAGGAGACGGACTCCTCAGCAGCTGCTCAGGCGGACTTCATGTGGGCTGATGTTCAGGGAGGCTTGCTGCACATGTTTAGCATGTTTATGAATACAGATGTCTCGTCCGTGAGTGAGCCTTGGACAGAGAACATTTGAAACCTCTGAAGAAGTTTAACTAAAAATCCATGGCCCGTATGCACGTCCAGCCATTAGTGATGCAAACGGGCCGTTTGTTCTTATAGTGAAAAAAGATGGATTAGCGGTCATGAGCCGGGTGAACGGCCCAACAAAGCATTACATTTAATGGAGGTAGACCCCACCATTACAGGTGCTAACAGCAGGATTACCTCACCTGTTAGGCTGTTTAAAGGATGGAGGACATCGTGCTTATGTGTTACTGTTTAAGACCAAATATGAGAAGACAACAGATATTTATGGATCGAACCAATCCTTTGGAAAAGTATGACGATATCGAAATATACAGCAGATTTAGATTTAGGAGACGCCACATAATTCTTAGGTAACCTACCAGCAACATGGTGAAGTGAATCCTTCCAAAACAACTCCATTAACAAGTCCTCATCCTTCAATGGGGGGGCAGGCGGTCCTCCACCTGGACCACGTTGGTGGCGGTGCTTGTTGCTCAAAGCTGCTTTCATGTTGCTGATTTTATTTTGTAGGTCTTCTGCTGAGCGCGCTCAGAAACACCACACACATTTACCCGGTTCAAGATCTGAAGCCAGACTTTCCCTTCCTCCTTGTTTGTTCTCTTTGAGGATTGACTTGCTGATAACAGCTGTTTGTTCATTCTAGATTCTTCTGATCAAATGTCCATTTCTTCTTCACCTGAACCATTGTTTCTTCTTGATCTTCTCTCAGTCACAGTGGTACCGCTCACCATGTTTATTGTTGTTTATGCATAATAGGCATGCGCAATTCAAATTTGTTGGATAGGGGTTTTCCAGGAGGTTCCCTGGACATATGATGTTTTGCACCAGCCTCTCTTTCATGGTGCAATTAGTTAATTATTTGCATTCGTGCTTGCGGTTAACGCTACGGCCAAATGGGCCGTTCCATAACGGTACTTTAAGACTAATGGTCCGGTTTGTGTAATAGCTGGACGTGTAGACAGCCCAGAAAAAGAATCCTTTTGATATTTGTTGTAAAGTATGTCTGACATTTACTTACAGCAACAACACACTGCTTACACGTTCTTATAAATGTGGATCATGTGAGTATTAATAACCTCACTGTCACTTTAAAGTCCTGCTGTAGCATATTTGAAGTAAGAGATTCTTCCACCTGACAATCGTAGAAAAGATCCTTTCTTATGATTATCTGAGTGAGTTCTGTGACGTTGTGAGAAAGCTTGAGCCAGGGAGCGTCACAGGACAATGGAGCAGGATTCACAGAGTTTGATAAAGCAACAGGAGAGAGTGAGTGGTGGCTGGCTGGTGGTTGGCTGTTGAGAAGCTGCAAACCTGAGGCACAGGTGTTAGTCCAGGGTAAGAAACGTCTTCAAACCTGCAGAACATACAGCAAACTGAGAGACTGCTGGAGCCGGGTACTGGTCTACAAGCTGAGAGACTCTGGCAGCTTCCACAGAGCGACGAGGAGCAGAGGAGCAGCCTCTGATTACATCAAGTAGCTGAGAGGAGCCCAGTGTCTCAGCACCACGCCCACCAGCCGGCACACAGGGGACCTGAGAAAAACATCCTACAAGGGGAAGAGTCCCTGGAAACACCTGAGACCCACACAAACCCAACCATGACAAGCTCTTTATGAACCTTAATAACTTTGATGAACTCTTACCTTGTGATTTGAGTTGTTAACATATCCTAAAGACAAGTCTCATGAATCTAATGATTTTATAATGGAGTCTTTATATAACTTCATCCCGGCACGATGGCGCCCGGCCATGATGATTCAAATAGTTGACACAATCAGGACTATAGCAGGGAGGCAGACACCCTCTCTACTTTTAAGAGTAGGCTTCAAACTTTCCTTTTTGATAAAGCTTATAGTTAGAGCTGGATCAGGCTTGGACCAGCTCTTAGTTATGCTGCTATAGGCTTAGACTGCCGGGGGAACTGGCGCACTTACACTGGGATCCTACCTCACCCCCTTCCCCCCAACCCCTTCATCACTTACTTGAACTCTCCCTGTCCCATTAAAGTTACTAACCATAGACCTTTCTGGAGTCCCTGAGCTCCCTTGTCTCGTAGGTTCCTCTGAGCTGCCATAGACGTCCTCCTGCTGTGGACGTTCCAGACTCCAGCTGATACGGACGTGCTGGACTCCAACGGCAACAGCTACTACTACTCATCTCATCACTATCACCACTCCCTCTCTCTCTTATTCTCCTCTATCCCTCTTTCCAGACCCAACTCAGTCGAGGCATGATGTCTGTCTAACATGAGTCTGGTTCTGCTCGAGGTTTCTGCCTGTTAAAGGAAGTTTGTCCTCTCCGCTGTAACTAGCTAAATACTGTGAGGTGCAATGCTCATGGTGGATTAAGGTGAGGTCAGACTGAGTCTTATCCTGTCCTGTTGTTGGGTCTCTGTTCATAATTTGACATAGAGTGGTCTAGACCTGCTCTGTTTGTAAAAGAGTCTTGAGATAACGTTTGTTGTGATTTGGGGCTATACAAATAAAGATTGATTGATTGATTGAATCTTTAAATGTTTCAGTGCTGCAGAAGCAGAGACAGAGTCTGGCTTTGTGCAGTCTGAACTCTTTGTAATGCAGAATGATGTAAAAGACATAGATCACTGTCCATGTCGGCTGCACTCACCCACCTCCCTCCCTCCCTCCCTCCCTCCCTCCCTCCCTCCCTTTCTCACACCCAGGAGTGAACAAAAAGACAAATACATTATTTTGTATGAATTTCAACATGAACTGTTTATTTCTGGTAATACAGACTGAATCATCGCAGGATTTATACACATATAAAAATGTTAAGATGAGACACTTTCTTCACCTTCTCAAAATAAAGTTAGTGTGTTAGAACGACAGGAACAAGGTGCTGATAAACTGCAGGGGGGCTGAGGACGAGGCAGGTCAGCACACTGGGGTACAGAACACAGATCAGCTGACAGAAGCCATAAATGCACTTTAAAATGTGAAATCAGTTAACACATCATCACAAATTAAAAACTTTCATCCTCACTACCCAGAACAAAAGACCAGGGCGTCGACATCAACTATAACTCTGATCCTGAAGAGGAACCCCGTCTCTTTATGTGATCGTGTGTGATCGTGTGTGTGTGTGTGTGTTTTAATCACAATAAAAGTCCATCCTCTTTGTCAGCTTGAGTTGACTCCTCCCATCTCCTGACTTCAGACCATGCTGCAGCTCGGCCTGCGTGTGTGAATGAATGTCTGGGTTACAGATCCGTCAGGCAGCTCTTCAGGATAAATGACTCTCAGTGTCGGTCTAGTCATCGGCTGCCTCCATAAATGCACCTCTCACTTCCTGGTTTCTGTGTATCCCGTATCACAGATCTGACCTTACTGTGGCGTCTTTTATGTGTGGCCTGCAGTCCTGTAGTTTAGCCTCTTGGTGTCTTTCACTGGTTTAATCTTTTAGTTTTATTACCTTATTCATTTATTTTATTTTGGCGAGTTTAATTTCCTGTCTTGAGTTTTAACATCTTAGTTTACCTCCAGTGTTTCTTCATTAACATATCCTCATTTTGTCATCAACTTCTTCTGTTGTCACGTTCTGAACCTCATTTATGGATTGTTGGGTTGGTTTGAGTGTCTTTTTATATTTTTCATCTATTTTATTTTATAAGTACCTTTATTATTCCATGTGCAGCACTTTGTGCTGTAATTTTGTTGTATGAAAAATGTTTTACAAATAAAGTCTGATTGATTGATGTTAGTGAGCCAGTAATCCCCTAAACTGACCCTCCAAACTACGGCACAGTCTAGAGCACTGGTTCCTAAAGTGTGGGTCGGGACCTCCTGGAGGGTCGTGAGGCACTGATGGGGGGTCGCAAAATCCCATCCCAAAATTGTGTTTTTTTAAAAGCTATTTTTTTCTCTTCTGAATATCTAAAATTGTATGTTTGATCCATTATTATAAAAAATAAATAAAGATATGAGTTAAAAGAATCAGAACTTAAAAAAAACTCTATGGGGAGGGGTTTTGAATATTCTAGGTGGCGCTACTGAGCACATTTTTGATATTTTTTTTGCGAGACCAGAAGAATCTCAAATTTTCTACCAGGCCTGATGAGTGTGTTGGATTCAATTGATTTTGGTCATTTTAAAGCCCCCAAGAATTAATTTCCTGTCAACCTTTTTTAGTTAAATGTGAAATAAAATGATGGTATTTTGGCTTTCAGTTTCTAATGTCTGTTTCTGGATTAGTTTTGTGCTTGCCCATGGTTGTAAGTAACGTTTAACAAACCTAAGTAGCAGCATGGGTACAGTTATTTTGGGGGTCCTGGACTGAAAAGTTTGGGAACCCCTGCTCTATAGAAGTAAGAGATCTGTGTATTTAGTTATTGAATGCAGATCAAACTGTTTGGAGTGTTTTGAGATTACAGAAGAAGAAGAGAGGACTTTAGTTTGATACCAAAAAGAAGCGTGGAGTTATTATTCAGATCCTCAGCAGACTACCACAGTGCAGAAACATCCCCACTAGTTTAACATGACTGAAAATGACTGAAGCATCAAACTGAAACTTTGATAACCACATGCAAAAAATAACATATTATACAGAAAGGCCTTTTTCAGGATATTTATGACATCATTATTAATCTCTGATTTATCAGTGTCCATCTCATTGTTTGTGTTTGCTGCAGCCGATAACGCTGGAGCTTCATTAAATCAAGTTCTATAAACCTCATCATCTATTTACATATCGCCAGGTGAATTCACCGAGCAGCCCACAAAGATAAACTCACAAATATCATCATTTGTTGTACTTTGCAAAATAGTATGAATCTGAAAATGTGCTAGTAATCAAATTGAAGAATGTCTCTAAATTGAGTGGAGTCAACAGTAAAAATGTTCCTTTGAGATTAACTGTAGTAGAACACAAGAGGCTACGTCAAACATGTGCAGTCGTGCTAGCCTGTTACTTTCCACCACTCATTTTGGAAGCACAATAAAGTAAGCTAGTGCTAGCTTGTTGGGCTAATATAACAGATACAGACATCAGTTAGCAGCAGCACTTCAAATAGGATTTAAATCTGAAGAGCTGCTTTCTCTATGGACACACACTGTACGGGAGTGAATTTATTATAAACATTAGATTTGAAGATATTACAGTTACAGGATTCACATAATTAGGGGCGTGGCTGGCGTGACTGAGAGGTAGGCACACTGTAGCTGTTAGCGAGAAGGCTAAAGGCCCGCCTCAGCTCAGCCTCTCTGCCTCGTTTGGGCTGAAAGTTAGGTTGAGTCAGCATTTCAATATGGCAACTGCTGACAAGAGGCTTCACATCTCTGCTTCAGGAAACAATGGGTGGAGCCACAGAGACTACATCCATGTATCATACAGGCTATGATTTTACTCTGGAGGGATTACATAAAGTAGCGCATAGTAGTTTACACATGATATATCCAGACATGATGGGGCAATGCATGTTTACAACAGAAAGAAAAGCTTCTTCAGCGCGGCCTCACCAAATATCACTCAGGAGACGGGTTCATGTTCTGATTCCATCCAAACACAAACACATGCTACACATGTTACAGGATTCACTTAACAGTCTACATACGTGTTCCTCCGTCTGATCCACACTATTCACAATCATAGAATAGAACAGTCTGAGAACAGCCTGAGAACAGTCTGAGAACAGCCTGAGAACAGCCTGAGGACAGTCTGAGAACAGTCTGAGAACAGCCTGAGACCAGCCTGAGAACAGTCTGAGAACAGTCTGAGAACAGCCTGAGAACAGCCTGAGAACAGTCTGAGAACAGTCTGAGAACAGCCTGAGAACAGTCTGAGAACAGTCTGAGAACAGCCTGAGAACAGTCTGAGAACAGTCTGAGAACAGCCTGAGAACAGCCTGAGAACAGTCTGAGAACAGTCTGAGACCAGCCTGAGAACAGTCTGAGAACAGTCTGAGAACAGTCTGAGAACAGCCTGAGAACAGCCTGAGAACAGTCTGAGAACAGTCTGAGAACAGCCTGAGGACAGTCTGAGGACAGTCTGAGAACAGCCTGAGAACAGTCTGAGAACAGTCTGCACACAGTCTGAGAACAGCCTGAGAACGGCCTGAGAACAGCCTGAGAACAGCCTGAGAACAGCCTGAGAACAGCCTGAGAACAGCCTGAGAACAGCCTGAGAACAGCCTGAGAACAGCCTGAGAACAGTCTGAGGACAGCCTGAGAACAGCCTGAGAACAGCCTGAGAACAGTCTGAGAACAGTCTGAGAACAGTCTGAGAACAGTCTGAGAACAGAACAGTCTGAGAACAGTCTGAGAACAGTCTGGGCTGCTTATAGCTTCTGTCAGATGACCTAAGTTGAACCTCTCGGGCTGGCAGGATCAGAGCCTGTGTGAGTGCACCTCTTCAGTGCATGCATACTTCATTATCATTCTCTGTGCACAGTTTATCATGGAACATTCTGCCTCAGAGAACCCCGTACCTACATGTTGTCTACAGTCTGACCTTTATTACACTGTTAGCTCTCGGTGCGTGTGCACTAAAGATTAGAATCATCTGGCCTTCACTCAAACATCCTTTGAATGTGAAAGACAAATCAAGGGATTGGCTTTATGAATTGAATGGTTTATACAACTTGTATAAGCACACTCAACAAATTAATGAACATCATTGTGAAAAAGGAATCAAGTAAAAGATTCACAAATAATTAAAACATTAATTTCTAGTTAAGCTATAACTTCTGACTTGAGTGCGTAGAATTGAAGGACTGGGTTTATCAGAGCAGTGGATTCTGGCCAACATCAGCAGTCAGTTATGAGCCGAACTCCACCGTCTCCTCAGTGATGGGTTTGAACTCATAGTTTCCTCGTCCGTCCATGTGGAGGTAATACTTGAGGAGGAAAAAAAAAAACATACAAGCAGATATGAGGAAGGAGAGAACTCATAAAACACACACTCCTTAACACAATGCATACAGATCTACACAATAAACCCTACCACACAACCAAAGCTTCAGTGCTGCTTTGAGGTGTCTGGTACGGGCAGGCGAACATGGGAAGTATGAACTTACATTATAAAGAGAGGAAATAACATGTAAACATTCAAAGAGAGGTTCGGCTCATTGTTCCAGCATTCAGCAACACGTAGAGTAGAGAAACATAAGATGATCATGGAGAAACAAAGGAGTCTGCTGATAACTCATCCTTCTCTCCCAGGAGAGGAGGGCGCTGTCAGGGAAGGGCGCTCTTCACATGTGACTCTTCACATGTGACTCTTCACATGTGACTCTTCACATGTGACTCTTCACATGTGACTCTTCACATGTGACTCTTCTTTTAAAACTCTTCTAGAACTTCTCATTAGTTGAACTAGTTTCATTAACCACACTTTTCAACTTGTTCATCATAACTGATGAGACATGAGATACCATTCTCTGCTTCAGGTGTTATGAGTGACTTAAGTACTATTGGCAGGGGGCGGGTATGACCTGGGACCTCTGCACGTTTGTGTATCATGCCCTGACGTCAGTGTTTGGTGTGGAGCATTCACACTGGATAAATGAAGTCTGAAATGGACTTGATTTTTCGGACATTTTTGAAACCGCTGAGGTGCAGCACGAGAACAACCCCGTCTCTGAAGGCAGCATCACAGTCCACAGCATGCAGCCTGCCGCACTTTCTTCTACAGAGGAAGACATCCACATCCACAAACTACTATGTAATAACATGTGGTATAAAGGTTATGACTGTGTCATACAAAATGTGAAAGCTACCACACAATGAAGCCGTTTTTATTAAACTTAATCCACAGCTCTTCCTGCTTTATTTTCAACTATCAGTGATAGGGAGTGTAAGGATATATTGCAAGACGGTAAAAAATGGATTCAAATAAGGGTGGATTAAAATCCATTCAACAATATTTGTGTCTGGATATTATTTTTAAACAGTAGAAGGTTCTATCTGTGTTATACTCCGCTTGTTAAACATCATGAAGTCTCTTGTCTGCTCTCTCGTCACTCTCTGAGTGGAGGTGTTTTAACTTTAAAGCATGTTTCAGGATCAGCTGACTGAAGGTGTTGATCACAGTGGAGACGCTCAGCTGGGGGCTGCAGCTGAGTGACAGGTCTCCATGAGCGCTTTGTTTCTCCACCGCCGGACTGATTCTGACCTGGTTGTGCTCCCGGCTGACACCTGACCACGTTCACATGATTATTTTCCTCAGTAAGTACGAGTAGACAGAAAACTGAAATCTGATCCTGTTCAGTTGTCCTGTTGCAGTAAATCCACATGTTGTAGTCTGAGTCTTCACTCTGTGACCATGAGTCCACAGAGATTATTTATAAGCCTGCTCCTCACGTTGATATTCAGAGTGTTAACATGTTGAACACCTCAATATGATCTGTAGCTGTTTAATACTGTCAGTAATATACACTGTGTCAGGAAGGAACATTTGATTTAGGGGGAAAAACATATCTGTCATTATTTCTGACATGGAAAATGTTTTTTTAATGATTAAATGATAATTGATCGTTAACATTTCCAAAGATCAATCACAGAAAATACTTGAAATTTACATCCTTAATTTAAAGAGATTCACCTTATCTGTTTTAATATTTAATACTTTCATTTGGGAATCGTTCACTTTCCATTTCTCTAGAATTGCTCTGAAATTTTCCATCAAGGTATTTTTGTACAGTGATTTTTAGTTTTTTTTGAAGGTGCTGAAAAAAAGTGTGCAGTGGTTTAATTTGAGTTACAACACACCTTCAAAATGAAAAAGGATGACTTTGTTTACAAAGAAATATAAGAGAACAAATATATATCCCAACTGTCCATATCTGAGAACTGAAATAAAATAATAGTTATTTAAATTTTAAGTTCAATCCAGTTTTCTTGAAAATCGTTAGAGAATCGTGAGTGAATCGTATCGTGAACCAAAAATCGAGACTCAAATCGAATCCTGGGTTGAATGTATCCTTACATCCCTAATCAGAGATATTGATACTGTTGTCATCACGACACAGAAAGAGAGAGTATGTTCCTTACAGCACGCTGCAGAGCCTCCATCTGATCACTCACCCATATCTGGATGTTTCATGGATCTGAGTCTGCTCTGTCAGTGAGCAGGTCTGCAGCAGAGTTTACGGGACACTATCACATTAACACCAGCCGTATAAAACGCTTATTGGACTGAAGCTCTGAATATATGTTACTAACCATAGACCTTTCTGGAGTCTCTGAGCTCCCTTGTTTCGTAGGTTCCTCTGGATCTCTGCTGCTGAGGACATGACAGACTCCAGCTGCTACAACTACTACTATCCGTCTCCCCACCATCATCTCTCTCTCTCTCTTCATCTCCCTCTATCCCTCTCTCCAACACGGTCTCAGCAGATGTGTGTCTAACATGAGTCTGGTCCTGCTGGAGGTTTCTGCCTGTAAAAGGAAGTTTGTCCTTGCCACTGTAACTTGCTAAATGCTGCAAAGTGCTCTGCTCATGGTGGATTAAGATGAGATCAGACTGAGTCCGTAAGTCTGTAAGATGGGACTGGATCTGATCCTGTCTTGATGTTGGGTCTTACAACATAGAGTACAGTCTAGACCTGCTCCGTTTGTAAAGAGTCTGAGGAGAAAATTTGTTGTGATTTGGTGATATATAGATAAAGATTGATTGATGCCTATAAACATATGTGCATCTATAAACAGAGAAGACTGAGGCTGTGATCCAACACTTTACACTGAAAGGTTTCATGAATGAATTGAAGTATTCTGTATTAATGCATGGAAGCTTATCTAATAATATCCTGTGTGTGACTGAGGAACAGCTGTTAGTTTTATGGATCCATAAACTCTTTATATGGACTGATTAACACAGGGGGAAAGAGAGACTCCATGCTGTGTTGAAAAACCATCAGTGCCCTCCACACCTTAGTTTAGAAAGCCCAGCGTGCCTCCATCATTGAAAAAGACACAGAGACCTTCTCAGAAGAATATTACCTCCCCAACTGAGATGACTATATTCAGACTGGATTCATATTGGGACAGGGCGTTCGCAGTGAGGGGTCCAACACTCTGGATCTTCTGCCCGAGGAGATCAGGTCTGCTGAGTCAGTGAGCTCTTCTAAATCCCTTCTTAACACATAATATCATCGCAGAGCCCTCCCGGAGTTTATCTGAATTTTATTTTAACAGGCTTAAGAAACCTATTCTAAAATAATTGTATTCCTTTAGAGTTCTTTTAGGGGAATTGTATGTCTTTTAAAATATGTTTTATTTCTTTATCTTGACTTGTGTGTTTTTATGATCTGCCTCTTTTATTTTGCTGCCCATGTGAAGCACTTTGTAACTTGGTTTTGGAAAAGTGCTCCACAAATAAAATTATTATCATTTTTAAATCATCAGGGGAACTCTGTGTGTCTCCAAATATGGTTGGAACATCTTCTGAGGCATTTTCACTCCCCTAGTTACAGACATGGTAGTTTCACATGGACTAAAACACTGACATCCTCTGGAATGATTACCGATAGTTAGAGGTCCCAGGGCAAAGTGATCCCTTGAGAATCACAGGGTGAGAGGGCTGGTGTTATTTTTACCCTGTAAATTTAACAATGCATTAAGCTCCACTTATAACTTAAAGCTGACCCTGTAAGTGAAGGAAACAGCAGGATGGAAACACAGTGCAGTGAAACAGTCGTTCGGTGGCTGCAGTAATGTCAGAGTGTAACAGAGGCGTGTAGTCCTTACCTCGTGGTGCTTCCAGAGAGACTTTCTGTGGGACACAGTGAACAAAGTGATGCCAACCTGTGGATTCAAGAGAACAGCAACTTTACCTTGTTCTTTGACATCACTGACCCTAACTTCATGACACACTGGAACTATTCACTGGCGTTAAAGAAACCACATTGTTCTGGTTTTAAGTCTCAGTTACCAGACTGATGTTACATGTTTATGATAAATCTCTGTGTACACTAAGGCATCAGTCTGAGCTTAGTCAGAAGCTTGTAGGGAGTCTGCTTCCTTTAGATTATATTACCAGTAAACATCATTATCATTGTAATACATTTAATTACTAGATACCAGTGAAGCAACATAACGCCAGTTAATGACTGAGTATGCCTTAAGGACCTCCACCTGGATGACGAGCAATCTTCAGCAGCTGAATAAACAGAATCACACACAGTGACAGCAGCTGGGACACTAACTGTTGTTCTTGGTACCTGTGTTCATTATGTTGAGTATTTTTTCTACACTGTGTTACACAGAGTTTGTGAACAGAAGTTTCTTTCTCCTCCTCTTTCGGTCAGAGACGAGCGGGTCATTCTGGTTTAGTGATGCAGACTGAATGTGAGGCACTGGCCTCCTATGATGAAGAAGAAATGTCAGTGACCTGGTGTCACTGATGGTAGCAGTATGTCTCAAAGTGAACATGTGTCAAAGAACTTGAGCTCTTATTATTGTATGTTGTCATGTTCTTTAGGTGGCTGCAACCAGCCAATCAGGGCCCTTGTTCTACCTGTCCCATTAAAGTTACTAACCATAGACCTTTCTGGAGTCCCTGAGCTCCCTTGTCTCGTAGGTTCCTCTGAGCTGCCGTAGACGTCCTCCAGCTGTGGACGTTCCAGACTCCAGCTGATACTGACGTGCTGGACTCCAGTGGCAACCGCTACTACTACTCGTCTCATCACTATCACCGCTCCCTCTCTCTCTTATTCTCCTCTATCCCTCTTTCCAGACCCAACTCGTCGAGGCAGATGGCTGTCTAACATGAGTCTGGTTCTGCTCGAGGTTTCCGCCTGTTAAAGGAAGTTTGTCCTCTCTGCTGTAACTAGCTAAATACTGTGAGGTGCAATGCTCATGGTGGATTAAGGTGGGGTCAGACTGAGTCTTATCCTGTCTTGGTGTTGGGTCTCTGTTCATGATTTCACATAGAGTGGTCTAGACCTGCTCTGTTTGTAAAAGAGTCTTGAGATAATAATTGTTGTGATTGGGGCTCTACAAATAAAGATTGATTGATTGATTGAAACCAGGCTAAACTGTAATAACGTGTCAAACAACAGACCGCAAGCCCTGTGATTGGTCGGCTCAACAGCATCTTCTTTCCTGCATTTACAGAACTTCTGGAATCGTTGCACATCGGCTGCACATTTAATCTCTGTAATCATATCTGTATGATAAACAACAACATGTATCTGCAGTAAATTAACATAAGAAGTTCTGAATCTCTGTGGTAAAGGAAACAGAGATGGTAGCGGGGCCTAAAACAGGCGACCCGACTATCAGAGAACACACTGCCCTCAAGTGTTTCAGCAGAGTATTGCTGTGTGACACGGACGAGTCAATGCACATGTGGTGCGGTAGTCACTGCCGCGTAGGGTCAACACAGAAGTATGTACCAGGATGTAGACTGCCTAACCTCTCTGCCGGTACTCTGGACTTTCCAAGCTGTGAGTGAAGCAACAACAATCTGCTGTCTGCAGTAAAGTCAGAGCAGACAGCAGATCATCATCAAACCTTTAAAAAGTCTGAACCCTTCACAGGACGGTTAATGTGTCACTTCTTTCTCCTCGCTCACTGACAGATGGTTTATCTGAAGCAGCATTAAATTACACTGAGTGTGTAACTGATTTACTCAATGTGTGTATGAGGTGTGTAGTAGTTGTACCGTTCTACAGTGGCTGTAGATGAAATCCTCCACATCCACGCTCACTGCACTGGTGCACTCATCAAGAATGGCAAACTGGGGCTTGTGGTAGAATAGTCTTGCCATCTACGGACAAACACAGATACACCCGTTATTAGAAAACATCTCAGATACCTTTCCTAAACATCTCAAAAAGTAAGAGCATCCTTACAGCCATCCGTTGCTTCTCTCCTCCACTGAGAACATCCATCCAGTCCTGGACTGAGTCCCAGCTGCCCTCCCTGTCCAGGATGTGACCTAGCTGAACGTTGTCCAGGTAATCCTTTAATACCTGGACACAGAAGAGGGTTTAGAAACAAACACAGGCAGATTGATATGAAAGCAAACAGCGTTGTGGAGAGATGTGACCCACCTGATCGGAGATCCCTTTTTTTCTTTGCTGTTCAAAGGTGTCAGGGTAAATGACCTGGTCCCTCAGAGAGCCCAGAGTCATGTAGGGTCTCTGGAGAAACAAACATTTTATAAGGGGGGTTAATTAAGTACATTTTCAACCACTCCAAGATTCAAGAATATTGCAAAGTGAGCTCCTACACTCATGGTATTTGACATGGTGACTGGAACACCGGTACTCAACAAGACAGTAAGGACAATAAATATAGAAACTGAATCTAAATCTTAAAAATTCCATCTTGACAAAAAGCAGAAAGATTATTCAGAGACATGAATAAATGTGATTGATTGATTGATTGATTGATTGATGATTAATTTATTGATTGGTTGATTGGTTGATTGGTTGATTGATTGATTGATTGATTGATTGATTGATTGATTGATTGATTGATTGATTGATTGATTGATTTAGCTGAGGGGAAGGAATCAGGAGATACTGGATCACACAGATATGTTGGCATCATTGTAAATGTTACTGGCAGCAGTATCAAGTTTCTAATGGCCTACTTTGTTCACTTAAATGATAAACTCATTCATGCCTTGAAGACACTTTGCTAATAACACAGTACATTACTTACATCTAAGTTCATTGTCTCATTATTCTTACTGTAATGCTTTTTAAAGGGATGTATTTTGTTTCTTTATTACAGCTCTCCTGACTCAAACTCTGTCTCAGCTCAGCTCTATGAATCCAGGTCTGCCTCTGCTGAAGCATTATACTCTGCCCGGCTGGATACTCAGGAGGGAACAAAGTTTCTGCCTAAGCTGCAGGTGGAACAAAGCAAAGGGAGTTCTGCTTTCAGAGATGAAATAAAAGGCATGGCCTCAGAGGGATCTTTACCTGTGGAACGTAGAACAGCTTCCCTCTGTCAGGTTTGGTCAGGGATCCTCCAAACAGAGGCCACAGCTTCAAACAGAACAATTAGAAAGGCTTAATAAACCAACCATGAGTCACATTTACATCATATGTCCAGCACAGCACACAAACTACATCTTTTCATTGATCCACTCTCACCTCTCCCAGGGCTCTGAACAGAGAGCTCTTCCCACAGCCGTTTGGTCCACACACCAGGACGTTAGTGCCAGACCTCACCTTCAGAAGGACAAGACACATGTTGGAACATATGACAGAGATGCTTCACTTGAACAAGTGCAGACTCTAGGGGTGTAAAGATTCATCTACTACATCGATGTATCGATTTATATTCCTATTATCCGACTACATCGATCTGTGCTCGGCAAGTTGGCCTTCCAGACGACATATATGGATCTAACATCGTTTTAAAAGGTAATACATCGATTGTATCCATACTAGGAAATAACACATTGGATTTCAGCACGGCAGACTTTATATGGATGTATTTTTTTTACACTTTTTTTTTTTTTAAATATATTTTTATTGATTTTACATGGACATACATTCATAAAAATCGAGGATAAGATGTTAAATATAGACACAAATATAATATAGTCAAAATTAGCCTAGAAAGGAACATCAAGGGTGCTGGTGGAACGTACCAGGCACCACTAAACCAACAACAGAAACCTTAAAAAGTTAGAAAAAAATAACAAAAGCAAACACAACAAAAACACATACACACACACACACACGGGGGGGGGGGGGGGGCTCCAGTTGCACACATAGGTTAAGTGTTGCCAGTCAAAGTATTTCAACAGTGTACCAAATCTGCTGGATGTTAGTCAGTCCAACTGCAGCCCATCAAGATCCTTGACAAAGTTCATAAAACCATCCCAAGTGCTATGGAAGTTCTGGAGGGCGCCATTTACACTGTATCGGATCTTTTCCAACTGAAGACTAGACATTATATTACGGACAAGATGAGTGTGGGTGGGTGGAGCAGCGTTCTTCCAGTTCAGCAATATCAACCGTCGTGCCAATAGGGAAGAGAACGCAAGAGCTTTTCTCTGTTTGGTAGTTGTGGTTTTTTTTACACTTTTAATGATGAAAACGTTAAACGTTAATCAATTCAGGCTGCCTGTCTGTGACATCATCGCCACGCGCCAGCAGACAACAAAAGATAGCATGGCGGATGGAAGAGGAGAAGCCGGCGAGACAGAAATGATCAAGCCACCATTGTGGTCCAGCGTGTGGAAACACTTTGGCTTTTACAAAGACAGAGATGTTCTAAATAAGTCGCTCGCTGTTTGTAGGATATGTAAAGGTCAAGTAAAGTTACCACGGCAACACCACAAATCTATCCAACCACCTACTAAGGCGCCATGGGGTTTCACACAACGTTAGCCGTCCAGGCACCTCTTGCAGCGTTCATCAAGGTAACATCAGCTCTGCAGAAGCCTCAGGCCTCTCCAGCATGTTTAGACAGAGACTAGGACAAAACTCGGCTCGGGCCAAAAACATCACAACAACAACAACAGGACTCTAGGACTGTCCAGTATCAAGGGATTTATTTCACAGTCACACTGGTTGTATTTTTGGTTAAAAAGTTACTGAATGGATTTTAAGTCACTGAATCGTTTCAGATCTGATCGTTCTAAATGAACCAATATCGTCCTTTAATCGTATCAACAACCATGAATCATGATACGAATCGAATCGTTGTTAAAAAGAATTGTTACACCCCTAACAGACTCATGCTTTTAACTCTCTCAACATCTTCAGTTCAGTCAGTAGAAACGAGCCTTACCTCAAACGTGAGGTCTTTGATCAGTATGTCTCCGTTGGGAGTTGCTAGAGGAGTGCGGTCAAACCTGCAGAGTGGAGGAGAGATGATGAACAGAACAGTAACACAGAGCTCCAGTTCATGTGATTGTAAAGAGAAGACCTACTTGATGATGTTATCTTGGTTGATAATCTGACCCCCTCCAGGCACCAGGATGACTCTCTCTGCATCGTCTGATTCTTTGGAGAATGGAACAAACTCAACATCAGTTCAGGGGTTCAGGTTCACAGAGACCGTGCTGTGGTCAGAGATCACTTTCATTCAGGACTCGTGTGTACCTTTCTCCTGATGGGACACCATGGTGCGCTCATATTTGCCAGAGTTCAGCTCCTTCAGGACTTTCATCAGTTCAGTGATTCGAGAAGTGAATCTGTGTGGAACATGAAAAAGCAAGGTCTCAGATCAACAGCTGACATGTTTAGAATTGATCCACTCTGTCTTCTTAGTGAGAGGATGAGAGCCGCCTGCTCCAGCTTTGTGAAGGCTGCCACTAACAACCCAACCCCAAAGACCTCACGAGTCTCAAGTGTCTCTCTCCTTCTATCCTAAGATGTAAAGTAAATGACCCACAACAACTCTTAAAAAGGCTTCAGAGAGACCGGGCTAAAACCTCAAACTATCAGGACATTCAGACATCTAGAGGCAAAGACTAATACAGCAGAACCGTTTCTTAAGGCGTTTTTCAACCAGGGAACTTTACCCCTGAACTGCGTGTGTTTCTACCGGTGGACCCAGGGTCTAAATTTATTTCAGGGGTAGATAATCTCCCCCCTAAAAAGCCCCTACTAGGGGGGTTAGTACGTTTCAAAGGTCCCGGGACTTCAGGGGGACAGGGCCTGCAATGCTGAACATGTCTGATTGGTAGATTAACCACAGTGTTTTTATTCCTCCCTCTGTCCACAATAACATCACACACATCTGTGATTCACTTGATTTCTCTTTCTTTCATTAGTTTTTATTTGTTCTATCTTTTTTGTATGTGTGTGTACTTTTCAAAAGAAGAAGCTGTGATTCTCTTGATTTAGCAGCTTGTAACAGTAGTCTTCTCTCAGCCCACCGTGAATGCGTCTCTCCCGGTGTTCCGGTTTTAAAAGTGACCCTGTAAACTGGAGACCTTCAGCTGAACGTGTCAGTGTTTGTGGAGTTTACACAGCTGTTGAAACACAGAGGGAGTTCCTGGGAATGCAAACTAGTTTAGTTTTTATTAAGATTTCAAAATATCCTCATCAGATATTTAATGATCGTCTAAAGATGTTTTTGAGGGATGCATCCGGCTGAAAGTCTCCAGTTAACAGGGTCGCTGTTTAAACCAAAACACCGGTCGATCTCTGCCACGGCTTTTTGAGTTCAAAAGGATTTTAAAGGCGTGTTGAAACGTCTTTGCTACTCGCGCTTATCTCCTCTCACGTGTTGATTCAGTGAATCCATCTGTGATGAAATATAGCACCATCTAAAACAGACCAGCTGAGTCTCTTCATGCTAACAGGCTAACTGTTGTGTTGCTCAGAATGATACCTGCCTGTCCGTCTGCTTCTATGGTGTCATCTGTGATGAATGGCATTCCTCTTTGTTTTACTGCCCTCTACTGGTCTGGTGGTGTAGTGCATTTACTTTTTTTTCCTCTATACGTCACTGGCCTGATTTACACAATCTACCCGGGACTTCAGCCCACGATTGAAACACAGACAACAATGGGGGCACAGGAACCTTTTAGTTCAGGGGAAAGTAGTTCTGGGGCTCAACGACCCCAGAACTCTTGGTCCAAATGCACCTTTAATCCTTCTTTATACATGATTCATGTATTTTTCTATAAACTCACCCTGAGAGGCGGCTCATCTCCCTGCCAGCCAGTACAATCCTGCCCAGGGCCTGGGACATTCTCAGGAGCATCCTCCCGCTCTGGTAGTAGTCCTGCAGACCAAAACACATCAGTTAAAACATGCAGCTCGAAAACAACATCTCAAGTTATGTTGAGGATAATTGTATTACTGTATTTCTTTTTGTACCAGGGCGCCATTTATGTTATATCATTCATGTTATGGTGGGATCACTGGATACGCTTGTAATTGTTAAAAAACAACAAAGCAGAAATCTTGTATAAACATAGAAATTCTTAGGGAGAAGATTTCTGTGTGTGTGTGTTTGTGTGTGTGTGTGTGTGTGTGTTCTCTGACCTCCAGAAGCTCAGAGTGTGAGCTCTGCAGGTGCCTGGGGTGTGAAAGGTTTAGGAATGGACGGCTGACCACCAGATAACCCACCACTGTGGCTATGTCTGAAAGGTGAATGTAAACAAACACAGAATCTAAGAACGCAGTCATACAGAACTGTTTCAGATGGAAATCTTAATCTCTTTCAATCAATATTAGAAAAAAAAAAAGAGAATTATTTTTATAGTAATTTGATCAAATACATAGAGAAATAATATTAAAGTGGATACAATGACTGTAAAGATGATTAAAAGCAGTGATGGGACCTGAATATGGTCAACAATGAGAATAAACATGTTTCACTAACACTTGGCGATTATGCTGTCCACAAAGCCCATGGAGAAGCGGAAAAAGATGAAGTTATGCAAGTGGTCCGCCTGAAAGACAAAATACACATGTTCACATTCTGAAGTTGGAACCTTGAGTTACGATGACTTGAAAAACTTAGTGTCGGATGAAACTGAGCAACCCCTTCTGTATATTCATCCCTTTTCAAACACAACACTGAAAAAACTCAAAATCTTACCAAGTGAAATTGTCTCATTTTTAGTCAAAATGTCTTCTTCCACTTGATTTAGGATAAATGAACTTAACAAGTAACATTTGTTTTAAGACATCTTAAATATCTTGTTAAGTCAAACAATCTTGAAATGATCTTGTTTTGAGTTGTAATTTAGAAGAAACAAGGTTTATTTAACATTTCAGACATTTTTCAAGCTGAGGTCTGATTTGTAGAAGATGGATAATCTTGATTTAAGACAAATCCTTTTTGATTTAAGTAAATGCATTTTATTTGAGAATCTATCAGAAAACAGCTCCATTGATAAAAGAAAGAAAGAAAGAAAGAAAGGTTTTTTTTAAGGGTGGGTTTCAGTTTTCAGACACTGTTTCTTCTAAATCAGATCCAAATATACATCCTCAAACTACATGCACACAATGAAACACCTCCTTTAGAGCATAGCTGGCTTATCCTAAAAAACAACATGACTGAATATTAGTATATCCAGCTCACTATGAGAAGACATTATATCTCAAAATGCTCAAATTAAACTTTTCATATTATTTCAAGTACAAGATGGTCTTAAACCTAGAGAAGTGCTGCTATAATACAACTCAAATGAAGGTGAATATATCTCAAATGAAGAAGTTGACATGAAATGTATTAGTGCAGAAATCTTTTTTTGAGTGAAAAAATACTAATTGTTATCATTCCTGTCTTAAGGCTGATTTATACTTCTGCGTCGAATCGACGGCGTAGCTTACGCCGTAGGTCCGCGTAGCTCCCGTACCTACGCAGAGGCCTACGCACGTAGCTGACGTGCACCTCCTCCAAAATGTAACTACGCGTAGAGCCGACGCGGACCGCAAGCTCTGTGATTGGTCCGCTCGACGGCTTGGTCTTTCCCGCATTCACAGCACTTCCGGGATCCCGGACATCGGCCACACATCGGCCGTGTATTTCATCTCCTCCTCTCTCTTCTTCATGTAATCATGTCTGTATGATAAACAGCAACATGTATCAGCTGTAGATTAACAGAACACGCTCTGAATCTCTGTGGAAAAGTAAACAGAGATCGTAGCGGGGCCGGAAGCAGGCGACCGGCTATCAGAGAGACCACACTGCCCTCAAGCGTTTCGGAGGAGAATTGCTGCGCGACACGGACACACCGACGCAGAAGTATGTGGGCTCATGTCCGCGTCAGCCCCTGCTGCGTAGGGGAGACGCAGAAGTATAAATCAGCCTTTATTCTGAGACACTAAGCTTTAAAATACTGCTACAATATTGCTTAAAATAAGTTTTCCCTGATCATTTTAAGATCACAGTTTTCTAAATATTACATCTTATTTTAAGAAATCTTACCAAGCTAATTTTCACTTGTTCTATTTGCATATTTTTTTTGATTTCTTCAATGTAAAAGTAGCTTGAAATAGTTTTTTTTTCTTGTTTATGGAGGGCATTTCTTCCAGTGTGCCTTCTCCTTCCTCTCAAAACAAGAACGTTCGGTCATTTCCCCATCAACAACAACTCTCATGTCCATGTGTTGAGCTCAGAGGGGACAAACCATGAAAGCTGGCCGTGTGTGGACAGAATCAACATGTTCTTGTTACCCACCAGTTTCTTAAATGTAGAATAAATGGTCTGTTTCTCCCTCGTGTTCCCGTTGTAGAAGGCGATCTCTTCACTGAGGAGAGGAAACAAAACATCAGCATGTGTTCGAAGTAGACAGCGCTGCAGCGTTAGAGTTTGAGCTTCTGTGTTTACCTGTTGGTGATAAGGCGAGAATTGACATAGCGGTACTCTCCCTCGTAGCGTTGCTCTGTGACGGTCATCCTGCCGATAGGCCTCCTTAGTCTGGTCAGGAACAGACCGGAGATTAGCAGGTACGCCATCATGATGGCCGGTCCCTGTGTAGCCATGGGGAGGTGGACACAGTTAGAGTCAGCTTGGTGTTTAATGCCTTTAGATCAGGGGTATTCAACTAAAATTACAAGAGGTCCAGTTAGGGAAAAGTTCTTGAAGCAAAGGTCCGAAACATCATAATGTCTAACTATGTAGTGTGATATACTGTATCTGCATTTAATAATACCTGACTGTCAACCTAAATGAATTCAGCACGATTCAATAACTTTTGAAAATTATATTTAAACCAGGGTTGCCAACTTTGAGGGATTTTTATGACATGGACCTTATCACACTTGCATTTCATCCCATGCACTTATTGATCACACAGGATTTTACAGAAGAATGATCAGTGGTGGACTCTGCAGGGGCGAGGAAAGTAGAACAGCACTTCCTGTCAAACCTGATACCCAAAATGTAGGATTAATTTAAACATACTGAGGCAGAGGGGGGTCTGAGGGTCCTCCCCCAGGGCATTTGGAGGATCTAACACTTAATTCCAGCATTCTGGTGAACATTTATGTGACCATTTGTGCTGGAAATTTAATTATGAAAAAGTAAAACACAAAATGATTGATATATAAATATAAAATGATTTCAATCTCTGAAAGAAGTTGATTTTAGTTTTCATAAGGTCCCTTTAAAATGTAGTTGTTCAATTTAAACCAGAGGTAAAAAATGATAATAATTTGTTTTAATAACTGATGACTCGTCAACCCCTCTAGCTGAAACCACGTGCAGTGATGTCAGGAAGTGTGCATTCACTTAATGTTTTTCAAAAGCAGAAGCAAACTTGGGAAAGAGAATTGACTTACCTGCGCACCGATGGCACTTGTCAGTTTGAATATGTAGAGGCCGATATCCAAGAGAGGCTGCAGGACAGAGAGCAGAGAAACTTTTATTCACTGGATTTGAACACCATCTGAAGAAGTCTTTAAACACAAGAATGATTTAGTGCTAAATCATTTGAACCTTTTATTATAGTTTAATGTATCCTCACATTCTGTACTGTAATACTATGTGGGCAGCTATTTGTCCAAATCAGATTTTGTTAGTCCAAAAGAAATAATTGAGGATGATTAGTTTTTCCAAAGGATGTGACTCATCAAAAAGTACAAACTTTTATCAGTTTTTAATGTGAACATTTATCAGACCTGTGTGTTTATGTATAAATATATACACTTAACCAGACCTGCTCTAAAATGTTCAGATTTATTCAAAGTTTTCTTCAGACATTCATTCATATAATACTAGACATTCAAAATTCCCATCTAGCCGAACTTCCCTAAATCAGCACACATTGAAATACAGAGACAATCTCTCTAGAACAATCTGCCCACATCTTTACGACCAACATCGTCACTATCACCCTCAAAAAGCATCTGAAAAGGTCTCTAACAAGTCTTGACACACTTCTCTGATCTTACTGTATTCATTATGTCTTGTAAATGTCTTGGTGTTGGGTCTCTGTTCATAATTTGACATAGAGAGGTCTAGACCTGCTCTGTTTGTAAAAGAGTCTTGAGATAACGTTTGTTGTGATCTGGCGCTACACAAATAAAGATCGTTGATTGATGATACCTTGCTGAGGTTGGAGTACAGGTCAACCACACTGTTGCAGAATTTCTCCACATCCTGGGTCAGCAGCTGGTCTGCGTTGGCTATCCGGTTGTCAAGGTTTCCCATTTTGTAGTAAGTGAAACCTCTGCAGGTAAAACATTGGGTTAGGGTTCAAACAAGCAAACAAAGACCTGTCTGACTGAGAGGAGGTCTCTGGTGTGTGTAACGTGTACTGGATGGGTCATCAACATGTTCATACACAAAGATCAAGATTCCTGAGAATGACTGTTCCTCAGGTTTCCCCTCACACTGATATTCACCTGGTCATTTACAGCCAAACTGCTCATGATGTTGTTGTTTATGTACTTTTTTGCAGGTTTCCTCCTCAAAGAAGACCCCTGACATTAAATCTCTAGGATAATCTCAGTTCAGAGGTAAAGGCTGATAAGCTGCAGCTCAGCCTTACATGTGCCTGGTGTCAGCATCAGTCATAAAACAGTCACCTATGACTGGAGCACAGCGGTCATGTGGAGAGGACAACTGTCGCCTCAGTTAACATTACTGGTCAGCTTGAACTCTACCTTACTAGGGATGTAAGGATATATCGCAAGACGGTAAAAATGGATACAAATAAGGGTGGATTAAAATCGATTCAACAACATTTGTATCTGGATATTATTTTTAAACAGTAGGAGGCGCTATCTGTTTTATACGCCCCTTGTTAAACATCATGAAGTCTCTTGTCTGCTCTCTCGTCACTCTCTGAGTGGAGGTGTTTTAACTTTAAAGCATGTTTCAGAATCAGCTGACTGAAGGTGTTGATCACAGTGGAGACGCTCAGCTGGAGGCTGCAGCTGAGTGACAGGTCTCCACGAGCGCTTTTTATCTCCACCGCCGGACTGATTCTGACCTGGTTGTGCTCCTGGCTGACACCTGACCACGTTCACATGCTTATTTTTCTCAGTAAGAACGAGTAGACAGAAAACTGAAATCTGATCCTGTTCAGTTGTCCTGTTGCAGTAAATCCACATGTTGTAGTCTGAGTCTTCACTCTGTGACCATGCGTCCACAGAGATTATTTATAAGCTGCTCCTCACGTTGATATTCAGTGTGTTAACATTTTGAACACCTCAATATGATCTGTAGCTGTTTAATACAGTCAGTAATATACACTGTGTCAGGAAGGAACATTTGATTTAGGGGGAAAAACACATCTGTCATTATTTCTGACATGGAAAACGATCGTTAAATGATAATTGATCGTTAACATTTCCAAAGATCTATCATGGACAATACTTGAAGTTTACATCCCTAATTTAAAGAGATTTCCCTTATCTGTTTTAATATTTAATACTTTCATTTGGGAATCGTTCACTTTCCATTTCTCTATAATTGTTCTGAAATTTTCCAACAAGGTATTTTTATACTGTGATTTTAGTTTTTTTGCAAGGTGCTGAAAAAAGTGTGCAGTGGTTTTATTTGAGTTACAACACACCTTCAAAATGAAAAAGGATGACTTTGTTTACAAAGAAATATAAGAGAACAAATATATATCCCAACTGTCCATATCTGAGGACTGAAATAAAATAATAGTTATTTAAATTTTGAGTTCAATCCAGTTTTCTTGAAAATCGTTAGAGAAACGTGAGTGAATCGTATCTTGAACCAAAAATCGGGATTCAAATTGAATCGTGGGTTGAGTGGATCCCTTACATCACACTACTAGAACCATTGACTTAGTCAAGAGTTCATTTCAAATGCTGTAACAAAAATGTTGTGATGTCTTTAACTTGTTCTTTAATCGAACTACATCATTGATAAACCTGTTAGAGGAGCCTTTGAGTAACAGAGGAGTTCTATATGTTAATCTAAAAGGTCGTAGCAGATGGACAGCTGTGGTCTTAGTACTTACTGCAGGTACTGGTCGTACAAGCTCTTTGTGAGCTTCTCCCGGAACCTCAGCTTCAGCTCGTTCAGACCCAACTTCAGGAAGTTATTCACCAAGGCTATCTGGAATAAACAAGTAAATACAACCTTTATGTATGGGTCTGACAGGATGAGCCTGCTGCAGCATGGCTCATTTACTCTTCATGGTAAAACACACAGGTTGCTTATTATTGGTTGTTAATTAGCACAGGATAGAGAACACAAAATGAGCAGAGCAGAAATATTAGTATGATTTCACAAGAGCGATGCAGATGCCTGTTTTCTCTTATCATCAACAAATAAAGGAAATCAATCAAGAGAAGATGTATTCATTAATCTGTGCATCAGAACTGTTCTGTAAGTGAGCCTGACGTGTGCTGCTAACAATGCTGATGAAAGCAACAAATAAGAATCAAACTGCTGCTAAAATAAATGATCTCTTCTTAATAAAGGCTCGTTTGAATTATGTGAAGTTTGTATTTACTGAGTAAGAATGGTTCAGACTGATTCACTGTTTGGTTTTGATTTGTTGATGATAAAAAAAATAAAGAATATATCAGCCTTATTATTTCACATGGAAACATTCACATGTGAATTTGCACAACAGTGCATGTAGCACTGTGCTTGTGCTTGTGTTCAATAAAATAATGATCATGTTATATGTGTTTAAGTGCATGAAATTATTCAATGCAATATTCCTCTATTATGAGATGAAGTAATCAAACACTATGATTTATGTCAGGTTGCCTCTGTACACTGTTTATTACAGAAGAGGATTAGGGCCACTGAAAAAATAAATAAAATGAAGGTCCAATTTTTTTTTATTATTATTATTATTATTCTGAGATTAAAGTCAGAATTCAGAGATTAAAGTCAGAATTAGATTAAAGTCAGAATTCTGAGATTAAAGTCAGAATTAGATTAAAGTCAGAATTAGATTAAAGTCAGAATTCTGAGATTAAAGTCAGAATTAGATTAAAGTCAGAATTCAGAGATTAAAGTCAAAATTCTGAGATTAATGAAAGAATTCTGAAAAAAAAAATCTGAATTAGATTAAAGTCAGAATTCAGAGATTATAGAAAGAATTCTGAGAAAAAAGTCAGAATTAGATTAAAGTCGGAGTTCTTGGATTAAAGTCAGTATTAAAAGTCAGACTTCTGAGATTAAAGTCAAAATTCAGAAAATAAAGTCAGAATTCTGACTTTAATAATAATAAGTGTGATAATAATAATAAAAAATTGACCATAATTTTTTTTTTTTCAGTAGCCCTAATCCTCTTTGGTAGTTTATACACCTACAAACTCAAACCTATGTACAGAGCACAGACACTGAATTACAAACTAATGAGTGAAAAATATTAAACTGCATAAATATAATTTAAAAAAAAGGCTGACAAACATGAAAATTCAAGAAAATAAAGAATACACTTACAAGTGGCATGAATTTGATAAAGCTGTACAAGTAGGTCTTGAAATCTTTTGTCGAGCGACCGATAATTGCACTGCAAACCACAACATGCACAGGAATGAGAAACATTACTGAGAGGTCAGTGGGACAGGCTTCATTAATACACATTAGACTTCTTTCTGTGGAGGGTGCTTAAACCTGCAGAAATCATGAAGAGGTTATGGGATGAAATCAGAGTGAAGTCCTGACAGAGGTAAACGTGTAATTCCATTCAACATATGCATCTCCATGTTATCTTAACAGTCCAATGACCTGGAAGTTCTGCTGAGCTGCACACATATCTTAGACAAGGATACTTTGGAACAGTGGAATGAAAAGTCTCTCACAACATGAACCATGTTTAGAAGGTAAATGATTCTCTCATTGAGCAGGAGCCTGAGATCACCAATCACACTGAGGCTGGAGTTAAATCTAGGGAGAGGGGGAAGACCTGGATCCGGACGGCTACAGAGAGAATTTAAAGAGACTTCTTGATGAAGTGGTCCCGGTCTTCAACATTTTCAATGAATCTACTGAATAAGTTCACTCTCAGGTGATCAGAATAATTATTTTATGAGAGGCAGCAATCGTTCCTGTCTCGCCATCAGAGCCTTTAATCCAACCAGATTAGCATCACTCACTCTGTCTGTGAGTGTTTGATGGGAACACATTCCTGCGCCTGCAGAACCCATCATGGTTGTTTAAAAATGATATGTTAAATACAACAGTGGGATCCATGGATTGCGGATCCTTTGGAATCATCTCACAGTCAGTGTGTGGGAGGCAGACACCCTACTGAAGAGCAGATTTCAAACTGTAATCCCCTTGGCAGTCCCAGTTTCTTTAAGATTCCTGATAAAGATGATTCATTTTTTACATGATTCACATGAGTTTCCTTCAACATGTTAAATCTTCACTGGCTTGTCCCCTGTTAGGATTGTTCACACTGGTTTCACAGGCTGGATTCGATGAACTCTCTAAACTGGTTGAGCCTGTTGTACGTGGCTCAGTGCTGCCTGATGAAAACAACCTGTTCATCTAGAGCCGCGCTCTTTAGGATCATTAGTATGAGAAAGACTTCAGAAGTGCCCTGAAAGTCTCCTTCCCAAACTTGTTTCCAAAGATCAAAGCAAAGATTTCACACACTGAGGGGTTTCCAGTTTTGGTGACTGAAACTGAAATTAGCCACGTTTAACTGATCCATTTAAAGTGACCTGAAGGGAACAGGCAGTAACACCTCTCATCAGCTGTATATACAGTTGTGCTCATAAGTTTACATACCCTGGCAGAATTGATGGTTTCTTGGGTAGTTTCTGTTGCTTTTATGATATAAAAAGAGTAAACACAGTTGCTTCACCCAACCACTAACCATGAGTGAAAAAAAGTTTTTCTCTTATCATTAATATTCTCTGAAAAATGGCCAAAAAAAAATCAGAAATTCTGCCAGGGTATGTAAACTTTTGAGCACAACTGTAAAGTGTCTTTAGAACAGTATGTTCAGAGACTTACAGCATGTGGGGAATAACTCCACAAAGAGTGAAAGAAGTCATGAGAAAGGTACTAGTCTGAGAAAGGGACATGAAACAAAAACATGCCTTTAACTTTTATAAATAATTAAGGCTGAGGCACTAAAACCAACTCACTGTGCTCCCTTCACAGATGTAATGAACATTATATTAAAAAGTGGCAGTGTTCCTTTAATAAATAAAACTGTATACTCCTATTTTTCTAAACACATTGAGGGTTGGCCGTACTGATCTGCGCTGCTCTCTCGTCACTCGCTGAGTGGAAGTGTTTTAAGTTTATAGCATGTTTCAGAATCAGCTGACTGAAGGTGATTCTGACCCGGTTGAGCTCCCAACTGAGCTCCCGCATTTAAATGCTTATTTTTTTCAATAAGTACAAGTAGACAAAAAACTGGACACTGAGTCTGAAATCTGTTCCTGTTCAGTTGTCCTGTTGCAGTAAATCCACATGTTGTAGTCTGAGTCTTCACTCTATGACCATGCATCCAGATTATTTATAAGCCTGCTCCTCACGTTGATATTCAGAGTGTTAACATTTTGAACACCTCAATATGATCTGTAGCTGTATAATACTGTCAGTAATATACACTGTGTCAGGAAGGAACATTTGATTTAGGGGGAAAACTCATTTGTCATTATTTTTAAAATGGAAAGCATTCAGTTTTTTTAATGATTAAATGATAACTGATCGTTAACATTTCAAAAGATCGATCATGGAAAATACTTGAAATTTACATCCCTCATTTAAAGAGATTGACCTTATCTGTTTTAATATTTAATACTTTCATTTGGGAATCGTTCACTTTCCATTTCTATATAATTGTTCTGAAATTTTCCATCAAGGTATTTTTATACTGTGATTTTTAGTTTTTTTGAAGGTGCTGAAAAAAAGTGTGCAGTGGTTTAATTTGAGTTACAACACACCTTCAAAATGAAAAAGGATGACTTTGTTTACAAAGAAATATAAGAGAACAAATATATATCCCAACTGTCCATATCTGAGGACTGAAATAAAATAATAGTTATTTATATTCTGAGTTCAATCCAGTTTTCTTGAAAATCGTTGGAGAATCGTGAATGAACCAAAAATCGGGATTCTAATCAAATCGTGGAATGCGTGTATCCTTACATCCCTACTTCTTTGTGATCTACAAGGAAAAGGAGCAAAGAGTTTCTCCCATCAGAAACTACATCTAACATGTTTATATTCATTATATATTTATGTATTACATTATTATTTATATTCATATATTCATTATCACTCCCAAAAGAAGACAGTTCCTGAAACAGCACCCTTGCTAAAACTGAAGTAGAAGTATAAGTTGAATGGAATTACATGTGAAACAGCCGGTATGATATACAACACCACCAGTGATGAAGGCCTATGACAGGAAGCGATGAATAAGCACAACACACCACTTTAGCAAGGCAGCATGTTATTACCACGATGTTAGTGGAAAAGCTCTAGCTCTAGGAGAACCTAAAGATTTACCCCTGGTATGACTGATATGTAGGAATAAAAGTGCTCCTTGAACAGATGGACATCTCTGCTTATAATACCGCTGTGGAGAATCAAACAAAGTCATTAGTTTAGTACAGCACGGTTTAACTTCTCATTTTCACTGAGGTCTCTGAAAAGTAACAGAACATGATTCAAAGGATGCATTATTGGAACCTGACAGATGTACACAGACAGCACAGTCAGGGCTACCATGTCAGTCACAGAGGAAGGGTTAGGGTTAGTGTACCATTGACCAGCTGGTAAATGATCAGCATTCAGGTCTCATTCATTCTCTACACTCTTTTCACCAAAGTAACATTTCTGACTTTGAGCTTTACAATACCAAGTACAGAGGCCTGTAACTAAATGTGGATTGTTGGATTCTCTACAGGCCTCAGCGGAATACAAAATACAGTACATCTATCAGGTTGACCTCAGTGAATCAAAGTGACAGTGATTAACACCATGGAGGAGCTTCTGGAGACATTTTTGAAAGTTTTATTTTCAAGCGGATGTGACCTAGTATAAGGGAGCTTAGCTTTAAAGGTGACATATTACGCTTTTTTCATCAATATATATTGGTCTAAGAGGTCCCCAAAACATGTCTTTAAGGTTTATGCTCAAAAAAACACTTTGAAATCAGATTTTGGTCTGCCTGAAAAACCCTCTTCTTCAGTCCTCCTCAGAACACTCTGTTTTCTCTCTGACCACGCCCCCTCAGGAAGTGGATGTGCCCTCGGCTCTCCAGCACGTTGATCTAATGTTTACATGTTGACTGAATATACACGGCTGCTCACAGACCCGCGTTACTTCAACCCTCTGAATCTGATCCAGAATCTGATCCTGACGGAGAGGCGCCTGCAGCAGGACCTTTCTGAACCATTTGTCACAGATTTAGTGTTTCTTGTTGTTTTATTTATCAGTATGTAGACGTGTGTCTTGGTACACAGCTACGAACATGTAGCTATGTGGCTATGCTAACTAGCGCTAGCACTTATCCATGATAAATAAAAATCATCCACTAGATCTTCAAATCTGCAGACGTGGGGAGTAAAACCGACCTTTGTGTTTATTAAGACAGCCTACAACTAGCATGCCTCCCTCCTAAGCTCCTTGTTAGCACACATGTGTGCAGGGAATGAAAAACAGAGGAGGAGTTGAGTTGTATTTTATACAGTCTATGGGCTGAACAAGCTCCGAGCTCTGACTCCGTTACAGACCGGATATTGTTGTTACGTAACAAAAACACTGAAGTCTGAAACGGCTCATTTCACACACATTTACAGAAAGGTGGAGAAATCAGAACAGGGACAGAATGGATTTTTTTCATTTTCAGGGGGTTTGTAGACAGGGACACATATTTCAGGTACCCTTTTGCACCCTGAGCTAACTCACTTACTGTTTTATTTATTTATCTGTTCACTCCATTATCCATATTTAGTCTAGTTTAGTTAACTCACATAGTCAGCTCTTTTCTAGTCTGTCCTCATGTTGTTGTTTCACCTTGTTTTCATATTCTGTCTTTGTTGTCTGTGTATTTTTTGACTGTCTTTTATTTGCATTTGCACTGATTTGCACCTGCCATGTGAGAAACACAATTTCATTCAGCTGTATACAAGCTATCCAGATGAATGACAACAAAGTTTGAGTTGACTTGGTGTCCCCTACATCAACCTGAAGGCTTAGACTGCTAGGGGGACTGGCACACTGACACACTGGTATCCTATCTCACCCCCTCATCCTTTCCTTTAACTCTCCCTGTCCCATTAAAGTTACTAACCATAGACCTTTCTGGAGTCCCTGAGCTCCCTTGTCTCGTAGGTTCTTCTGAGCTGCCGTAGACGTCCTCCTGCTGTGGACGTTCCAGACTCCAGCTGATACGGACGTGCTGGACTCCAGCAGCAACAGCTACTTCTACTCGTCTCATCACAACCAGCGTTCCCTCTCTCTCTTATTCTCCTCTATCCCTCTTTCCAGACCCAACTGGGTCGAGGCAGATGTCTGTCTAACATGAGTCTGGTTCTGCTCGAGGTTTCTGCCTGTTAAAGGAAGTTTGTCCTCTCCGCTGTAACTAGCTAAATACTGTGAGGTGCAATGCTCATGGTGGATTAAGGTGGGGTCAGACTGAGTCTCATCCTGTCTTGGTGTTGGGTCTCTGTTCATAATTTGACATAGAGTGGTCTAACCTTCTCTGTTTGTAGAAGAGTCTTGATATAACGTTTGTTGTGATTTGGCACAAATAAAGATTGATTGTGTGATTGTAGTGTTGAAGTAAATGGTCCCGCATATTATATCCAATAATCAGGTGTAGCCATGGTTTGGTTTGTATGCGTGGCTCAGAGCAACAGTTTGTGTGCTGAAGGGACTTCTGAGCGTTTTAATAAGTGATTTAAGTGTAAAAATTGAAAGCTGACTTACATACTACACGTTTCTACACTCGTTGGTCCAGCTCAATGAGTTTGCTCTGTTGCTTCCGGACACCTCTACTTCACTTTAATAGTGCTGGCTTTTGATCAAGGCAGATCCAGTAAGACAGACATCACACGGACCAGCTTTGGGCCAATATGACATCCTGTGATACGGCCACATTTCAAGGCGGTGAACTTCTCCAAGCAGAATTCTTCAAATTCTTGTGCTTGATTTAATGCCCATGTTAGAGAGAAGAACAGCTGAAACACCTGGAACTGAAAACAGGTACGGGTATCGGCTGCCTTTTGTAATGTATGTAGGAACCCACCCAGGATAAACCAATCACTGATTGTGGTTCCAGTTCCACCTTTGTTAAGCAGAGCAGGTAAAACATGTAGTCTCTAAGTAGCAGGGTTGGGGCACCACGTTACATGTGAATGAAACAGAAGTCATGTTTTGTAAATCTTTTAAACTCAACATTTAACTGAACATAAAGCAAAACAAAATGTGAAAGTGAAATATGTTCATGTTTAACATATCTGCTCATTTGAAGTTTGATGCAAGTAATACATTTAAACTTCTTTGAACAGGACTCTGTAAACGTTGGTGAACCCAGGAGACCAGGGTCTGGACTTTAAAGTGAAATGTGGTCCCATTCTTGCCTGATAGAGGATTTCAGCTGCTCAACAGTTCAGAGTCTTCTTTGTCAAATATTTCATTTCATGATGCTCCAAATGTTCCAAACAGGAGACAAGTGGGAATGCAGACGGGCCAGTTCAGCACCTGGACTCTTCTACTACAGAACCATGCTGCTGTAGTATGTGCAGAATGTGGTTTTCTGCAATATGCACGCTCTTTCCTAAAAAAGGCTTTGCCTGGAGCATCCTTTTTACCGCCAGTCATGTGACTAACCTGTTGATCATGAACCTCCTCGTTGGGAGAAGTTCCTCCAGATGTGTTTTTTAACATAACACAACTTTTCAGTGTTTCGTTGTTCCTGTTCCAGCTTTTCTGCAACATGTTGCTTCACATTTAAAATGAGGAGATCTGTTTCAACATGTGTTTGTTGTCTAATTTCAATTAAACATGGAGATTGAATGATTTTACACAGCGTCCCAACTTTGGAGTTAGGGTTGTATAAAGGTTTTCTATAAGCCTTTGTTAAGCCAGCCAAGTACAGGAGAATGTGTTTCAAGCCAGTGAATCTGAGAACCGACGGAGTGAGCAGGACCCCTACACAAAGAAACCTACAAATCTGATTTATAGATCAGAAGATGATTACAGCATATTTCTTCAGTGTCAGCAGCGTCCACAGTAAGGTTTAGTTCAGTAGTCTTCTTCATATGACAAGGTCGAGGCAGATGGCTGTCTAACATGAGTCTGGTTCTGCCCAAGGTTTCTGCCTGTTAAAGGAAGTTTGTCCTCTCCGCTGTAACTAGCTAAATACTGTGAGGTGCAATGCTCATGGTGGATTAAGGTGGGGTCAGACTGAGTCTTATCCTGTCTTGGTGTTGGGTCTCTGTTCATAATTTGACATAGAGTGGTCTAGACCTGCTCTGTTTGTAAAAGAGTCTGGAGATAACGTTTGTTGTGATTTGGCGCTATACAAATAAAGATTGATTGTGTGATTATGGTAGTCATAGCAGCTAACAGTCCAAACACAGAACAAATTGTATTCTTTCAAAGTAATGAATCATAAACTCTCTAAACAAACTGATTGATCCAGACCCTGACCTTTCAATCATGGTGCCATTCTGGATCATCCATACATCGCAGTACGTCCTGGCCACCAACATGGCAGCGATGAAGAGGAGGTAGCCGGTCTGCGGTAAAGAAAAAACACAGGCAGTAAGTTAGAAGAGCCTCGAAATGGTGTCATAAAGTCCTTATCATTCTGCACTTCACTCAGATCATATCCAGAGAGCGGATCTGATAAGATTATGTTGCATGTGACCTTGGCTTGTGGACCAAATGTTTCTGTGCCACAGGGCTCCTCTGTGTGTGCTGCTGATGTAACAACACTCAACCTTTAACTGCTCGGATATTCTCCATTTCTTCTGTGCTACCTGGACATGGACGTGTTCTGTTTTGAGGAAGTGCTTTCCACATCTGGATGACTGTTACACAAACATCACAGCTAGAGGGATGTCAACAATGAATCAAGTGATGATTAATTGGTCATTAAGAACTTACTGGAACACATTTTTTTGTTGGATTTTCTATCAGGTGGAACAAACATCATGTGGTCTCATATCTGGTTCAGCTATCAGGGAGGTGTTTGAAGTTTAAAGCATGTTTCAGAATCAGCTGACTGAAGGTGTTGATCACAGCGGAGATGCTCAGCTGGGGGCTGCAGTTGAGTGACAGGTCTCCACGAGCGCTTTTTTATCTCCACCGCCGGACTGATTCTGACCCAGTTGCGCTCCAGGCTGACACCTGACCACGTTCACATTTTTTTCAATAAGAAGGAGTAGACAGAAAACTGGACACTGTGAGTCTGAAATATGTTTCTGTTCAGTTCTCTTGTTGAAGTCTGAGTCTTCACTTTTATGACTGTATGTCCACAGAGATTATGAGCCTGCTCCACATGTTGATATTCAGAGTGTTTAACATTTTGAACACCTCAATATGATCTGTAGATATTCAACACTGTCAGTTATATACACTGTGTCGTGAAGGAACATTTGATTCAGGAGAAAAACGCATTTGGCATTATTTGTGACATGGAAAACCTTCACCTTTTTTTAATGATTAATTGATTATTGATCGCTAACATTTCCAAAGATCGATCAGGGAAAATACTTGAAATTAACATCCCTAATCACAGCAAAGACAGTTCCAGCCTGAAGCAGTCAGACGTCATACCTCCATGCAGAAGAATTGAGGCACCATGATTCGCAGGATGCGCAGGATACGGAGGAAGAAGACTTTGTCGACTGCTGCGCGGTCTTTTTTGCTATCCTTCTGGAGGAAGAGACAACGTGACAGAGACAGTGTGAGACACAAGGACGGCTAACTCCTGAGGACCGACTGTATAAACAAATTACTGCCTCACAACAAAACACGAAGGATTGACTCACCTCTGTGTTCAGCGCTACATCAGAGCCTCCTTTCCTGTTGGAAAGACAGAATCATAATGAAGTCAGAGAGGTTCTATCGTTACATTACAGTCAGTGGACTGTGAGGAGGTTCCTGCTGTAATATGAGGAGCCACACAGAGTCTGGGTTCAGGGAGGGAACCAGACGCTTCATCAGGAAGAAGAATACATGGAAAAGGAATATAATAACTGTTACATGCTTCAGATTTTACTTTGAACATTTTAAATGAAACATGATAATTAAACTTTAAAAGAAGAATATTAAATAAAAAAACTGAAATAATGCAGAATGTGAAATAAAGCTCCACAGAGGGACAGATCAGGGACCTGTAGAGACCTAACTACACTGAGTGTTTACACTGCAGCTTCTCCATCCTGCTCATCTGCTGTCTGCATGTCAGAGCATACACACACACACACACACACACACACACACACACACACACACACACACACACACACACACACACACACACACACACACACACACACACACACACACACACACACACACACACACACACACACACACACACACACACACACACACACACACAACTGCACTGGACGTCAGCTACCCCTGGACCAGGACTTGGGGACAGGTCAACTAGCTAAAGGCCCACTTCAGTTTGGTTTTCTAAGACCGTACAAGAGGCTTGATCAGTACTTTAGACCAGGGGTTCCCAAAGTGTGGGTCAGGCCCCCCTGGGGGTCGCGAAACACAAATGGGGGGTTGTGAGATGTCTTCCAGAATGTTTTTTTTTTAAAGTTATCTAAAAATAGAACATTTTACCCATTCTAGTAAAAATATTAAACATAAAAATAGTATCTAAGTTTGAAATAAAACCTTGAAAATATAAAGTGTAATGAGTTTTCTGCCTTTCTTTGTTTCCAGATGACTCCTAAGTTTAGTGTTAGTGAACAGTTAATTATCTAAAGCATCAGTAGCAGCAGGTTCATTCATAACAGCACAGGAAACACAGACACATGCTCATATAGGTAGGGTCATTTTCTGCAGACCAGCTAAATGAAGACACATTAAATCACTTTGAGGGACAGAGGGGGTCACAAGTCTTTTGGCACCTATATTTTGGGGGTCACAGGCTAAAATGTTTGGGAACCCCTGCTTTAGACCAGATGACGCAGTCTACACTCCATGGCCCTCAATCTGGTGTAGAAACCAGCGACCAACAGGGATCCCATGTCATCTGTGACATGTATGTATCTGGGTCAATCACAGGGAACACATAGTCAGGTGTTGATGAACGTGGCATCTGAAAACACACGGCTCTAAAGGCTGATTTATACTTCTGCGTCTCCCCTACGCAGCAGGGGCTGATGTAGACATGAGCACCACATACTTGTGCGTCGGTGTGTCTGTGTCGCGCAGCAATTCTCCGCCGAAACGCCTGAGGGCAGCGTGGTCTCTCTGATAGCCGGCCGCCTGCTCCCGGCCCCGTTACGATCTCTGTTTCCTTTTCCACAGAGATTCAGAGCGTGTTCTGTTAATCTACAGCTGATACATGTTGCTGTTTATCATACAGACATGATTACATGAAGAATAGAGAGGAGGAGATCAAATACACGGACGATGTGCGGCCGATGTCCGAGATCCCAGAAGTGCTGTGAATGCGGGAAAGACAAAGCCGCCGAGCGGACCAATCACAGGGCTTGCGGTCCGCGTCAGCTCTATGCGTAGTTACATTTTGGAGGAGGTGCACGTCAGCTACGTGCGTAGGCCACGGCGTAGGTACGGGAACTACGCGGACCCCCGGCGTAGGGTACGCCGTTGATTCAACGCAGAAGTATAAATCAGCCTTAAATGTTATCTGTTCAGGCAGGGTCCCCCGCAGAGTTTACAGCATGGAGGGACGCTCTACAGCAATACAAGGGGGACTTCTCTGAGCTGGAGATCCACACCACAGCATCAGAGGGAGAGAGACGTAACACTGTGTGGGTTAAGGAAAAGAGGCGTTAAAGGGAGGCCCAAACACAGCGTGGGTTTGGAAACTGAACTGGAAATGTATACTTTAAAACCTTCACTTCTTCATCTATCATAATGATGTAACGCTGTCTTTCACTAACACACACCTGATGTGACCGAGAAAAACACTAGTCAAACATTGAACCATGTAAAACATTGTATAAGTTATTATTTAGTTAGCTTCATAAAACGCAGCAACACCAAAGGATCAGACAGTTAACACATACACACACAGACCAAAGAGAAACTGTAAGCTTGGACCAGCTCTTAGTTATGCTGCTATAGGCTTAGACTGCTGGGGGAACTGGCGCACTGACACACTGGGATCCTATCTCACCCCCTTCCCCCCAACCCCCCCATCACTTACTCTAACTCTCCCTGTCCCATTAAAGTTACTAACCATAGACCTTTCTGGAGTCCCTGAGCTCCCTTGTCTCGTAGGTTCCTCTGAGCTGCCGTAGACGTCCTCCTGCTGTGGACGTTCCAGACTCCAGCTGATACGGACGTGCTGGACTCCAGCGGCAACAGCTACTACTCGTCTCATCACTATCACCGCTCCCTCTCTCTCTCTCTCTCTCTTATTCTCCTCTATCCCTCTTTCCAGACCCAACTCGGTCGAGGCAGATGAGTCTGGTTCTGCTCGAGGCATGGACTCTATCTCTGACACTCAGGCGCTTCAGAAGCTCTCCTGGACGCGGATGTTCTGCAGAACTCTCTGTGAATCCAGATGTTTGTTTCCCTGCTTCGTTTCATTTACAGCTCAGAGAAAATACTTCAGTGTCTCGTGAGGCTACCAAGACCAGGTTTCCTCTTTAAACGTTCCTGTAGAGCCCACTTTGTGAAACTGCATAGATTCAGGTTCTGTTGTAGCAGAATGGATGGGGATATAACGCAGACTGCTGCTGAATGTACACAAACTTACACACTCACTCACTGAATCCTCACAGAGGTCTTTGTTTCAGGTCTTCCTCAGATCTTTTTTCCAAATGCTGCATCATAAGGACAGACTGATGAAGAGGTTTTATCATGAACTCATGTCAGGCTGTTTCTTAAGTCCCAGCGTGTTGTCAGTGACGGGCCGAGGTTCAGCTCTGACATGTTGTGACACCGCTCTCCAAGAAGTGATAGGGACGCACTTTGTCTTTTACAAACTTATTGCACCATAAAACTCGTCTTTTGGATTGTATGGATACTAGGAAATAACACATTGGATTTTAGCACAGCAGACTTTATATGGATGTGTTTTTTTTGCACTTTTAATGATAAAGACATTAAACGTTACTCAATTCAGGCTGCCTGTCTGTGACGTCTAGGGCTGTCAAAATTGCTCCAAAATGAAGTTTGAATATTCGCTCTAAAAAAACCCAGAGGTTCGAACCATTTGAATATCTATATTTGCGCATTATGTCAATAACAGGTGGACAAACTAATACAAGGAGACATAACTACTTGTATAGGTATTTATATTTCAGATTTAACATGCCTAAAACATACCTACACTTACAAAACAAGTAAATGACCTAATGGCCTATACCGTAACACTTTTAAGACCGCAGACCTTTCGCTCGCCCCCCTCCCCTCTCTGTGTGTAATGCGCTGAGTGAGTTCTGAGCAAGACTTGTGGGAGCAATTAAAGGTCCTACTCTTGTCCCTAATATAGGCAGGCTTCATTCAGTGATTGAAGCAAATATTATTAACATTAATTGAAGGTAAAAACGAAAAAGTAGTCCACTTACATTCTTGGCGCTTGTATAAAAAAAAAGAGGAAAAACTGCATTTTATCCCAGTGTCACTGATTGTCTGGCTCTTTGAGTCCACTGTCAATGTAGGGTCTTAGGCCTGACAGGTTATTTGTCAAAAACACAAGACAGTCCACATGTGAAGAGGCCAGTGCTGATCAGACAGTCCACATGTGAAGAGGCCAGTCCACATGTGAAGACAGTCCACATGAGAAGAGGCCAGTCCACATGTGAAGAAGACAGTCCACATCTGAAGAAGACAGTCCACATGTGAAGAAGACAGTCCACATGTGAAGAAGACAGTCCACATGTGAAGAAGACAGTCCACATGTGAAGAAGACAGTCCACATGTGAAGAGGCCAGTCCACATCTGAAGAAGACAGTCCACATGTGAAGAAGACAGTCCACATGTGAAGAAGACAGTCCACATGTGAAGAAGACAGTCCACATGTGAAGAAGACAGTCCACATGTGAAGAAGACAGTCCACATGTGAAGAAGACAGTCCACATATGAAGAAGACAGTCCACATGTGAAGAAGACAGTCCCCATGTGAAGAAGACAGTCCACATGTGAAGAAGACAGTCCACATGTGAAGAAGACAGTCCACATGTGAAGACAGTCCACATGTGAAGAAGACAGTCCACATGTAAAGAAGACAGTCCACATGTGAAGAGGCCAGTGCTGATCAGACAGTCCACATGTGAAGAGGCCAGTGCTGATCAGACAGTCCACATGTGAAGAGGCCAGTGCTGATCAGACAGTCCACATGTGAAGAAGACAGTGCTGATCAGACAGTCCACATGTGAAGAGGCCAGTGCTGATCAGACAGTCCACATGTGAAGAGGCCCGATCTCTTTTTATTCACTATACTACCAGCGGAGGAAAATATGCGTTCAGAGCGCACTGAGGATCCGGGGACAGAAGGATTTCTCTCTGCCGTCTGCTTCACGCTGTGCATGTGTGACTCCTGTGACCTGTCCCTGACCCGTCATGCAGTGCGCCCACTCGCAAAGCAGCCACTGATGTGTTTTTTTCCACAGTCGAATATTAATTTTCACAATCGAATCTCCGTTTTTTTTAAATATTCAAATATATATTCAAATTTAGAATATTTGTTGTCAGCCCTAGTGACGTCATCGCCACGCTCCAGCAGACAACAAAACATAGCATGGCGGACGGCAGAGGAGAAGCCGGCGTGCGAGAAATGATCAAGCCACCATTGTGGTCCGGTGTGTGGAAACACTTCGGCTTTTGCAAAGACGGAGATGTTCTAAATAAGTCGCCCGCTGTTTGTAGGATATGTAAAGGTCAAGTAAAGTTACTATGGCAACACCACAAATCTATCCAAACACCTACCAAGGCGCCATGGGATTTCACACAATAATAAAAGTGAATAAAATAAAATGTCTGTTAATGGAATGATAAAATCCTTAAACTTATTGATGCAACACATCATTGCACAATTTAGCCCAGTATTTCAAGTCAGAACATAATGTTGGAACATAACAATGTACCCATAAGTGTTATAAGTACAAAGTGCTTATAGCACTTATTGTTCGCTCTGTTTTTCACATGGCTTTTGGATGACAAGTGGTCATCACACGTTTATTTAAGTTACCAATCAACAGTATGTTGGCAGAATGTTTAAAAAAGCCTGTCAGCTGACACGTAGGAGTCATCTGGGAACTGTTCAGCTCTGTGTTTTGGAGTAAGAGATGAGTTTCGTAGTGTTTTAACAGACGTAGCCGGTGTTTCTGATGGCCAATTCGACGTGTTGTTTATTTCGGGAGGGGTCGGGTGAGTGTTTGTGAGGAGATCATAGACTGTATAAAATATGGACGTAGTATCCGTGATGTCACCCATCTGTTTCAGAACGCTGTTTTGAAGCCAATCGGCAGCGGCAGCCATATTGCTTCTGTGGAGCCAGTGTGACGTAAAGAGGCGGGCTTTGAGCCTCCTAGTCAACAGCTACAGTGTTCCTGCAGGCAGCTGTGCCTCTCATTGGAAGACTAGTAATCTCAATATCTTTGAAATTGCCGCGTTGGAAAAAAATTCACCCCCCTCACAGTGAGAGGACATGAGCTATCCAGACTACACTCATCTTTAGTACCACGCTGAAAACATGTTTATTAATGCTGTAAAGATCAGCTTTTTCCCATTCATGTGTATGTGACTTCCGGTACTTCCGGAGCCTGCCTCAAGTGGATCCACAATGAACTGCAGTTTTTAACACTTCAGCATTGGATAATATTTTTAGACCGGAGGTTGCCGCTTGGAGGAGATGCACGGGTGGTGCCATGACTGAGCGGTCCCCAGAAACATTTCCCCAGACAAACGTTCCTTCTCCTCATGATAGCAGCATTTCAGTCACATTATGTCAATTTCTGCAATATTCCACATTTAACAGTTTTTAATGGCCATTTCTATGATTCCATCTGCGATTCAGTGAACGCAGATATCATAGGGCCCTAGTAACATCAGCTCTGCAGAAGCCTCAGTCCTCGCCAGCATGTTTAGTCAGAGACTAGGACAAAACTCGGATTACTTATAACCTGATTCCCCTACAAGAAACAACAGGACTCTAGGACTGCCCAGTATCAAGGGATTTATTCCACAGTCACACTGGTTGAATTTTTGGCTAAAAAGTTACTGGATGGATTTCAAGTCACTGAATCGTTTCAGATCGGATCGTTCTAAATGAACCAATATCGTCCTTTAATCGTATCGGCAACCACGAATCATGATAAACGAATCAAATCATTGTGAAAAGAATCGTTACAGACCTAGTCCCAGCTGACTGTGATAACTCATCTGAAGACAGGGGCTCCTGTCTGAGGTTCTTACCTCACCTTTCATTCATCCTTTATTATGTTAATATACCTTTGGCAGTGGTTACAGTATCAGTCTCAGGCACAGGGTCAGAACTCTCTAGACTCCTCTAAACTCCTCTAACAGACCATCTTTATATCTTTTACTCATTTACTATGACTTCAGACATGTGTCACCATGTTTATATCTCTATTTAACACGACTTATGACATGCTGCACCATGTTTCACCATGTTTCACCATGTCAGTAGCATGTTTCAACCTGTTGGTAGCATGTTCGTAGCATGTTTCAACCTGTTGGTAGCATGCTAGTAGCATGCTTTAGTTATCCAGGCAGGTCAGGGGAGCTGGACTCCAGCAGCACTTTGTGCAGAGAGGCTTTCTAGAACAATGTCCCCATTAAACTAAGGGAGAGGTTAATAAAGGTCACTCAAACTTTACTTTGTTAACTCATCATGAGGACTAGTCCCCAAAGTGAGCCACAGAGACACACAGGTGTGCATGTAGAGACCCTGTAGAGCTCTGAGCTGGTTCAGTCTGTACTTTAGACTCTCTTTGCTGGGTAATAAAATGGATCCGGATCCGGAGTGTCCCTGCAGGTCGCTGTCACCTGTCAGAGCAGCTACTAGCAGATGTTAGCATTGAGATAGCCTCTAAACCCTCCCTCTAAATAAAGCTTCCTACCCCTCGCTGTGATATAACTCTTCCTGCGGTGAAATGTTCACACTCACCCCTCCTGTCTGCGGCTCCGTCTCCTCTGCCTCAGGATGTACAGCAGCAGTAAAGAACCTCCTGCTAAGGCAGAGTTTCTGGCCGTCAGGTGTTTACTGAACGACGCCATGTTTGTAATGCTGAGCGGCGCAAGCTCGCTCCAGCTCTGACTGTGACTTCTTCTTCGACGGGTTCTCTCCCTCAGCAGAGAGCAGGTCTGTCCCATAGGTCTGCCCCCAGCGGTTTAAGCCGGAAACGCAGCTCTCTGTAATGGGACTCCTCGGTCAGTCCTCCAGCCCCAACCGGAAGAAGCTACAGACCCGGCATGCTGCTGTTTTTAATCTTCATTTCTAACAATGCAAATAATTTATAAACTTATCTGCATACAGGAAGAGAATCAAATCATGTTGACTTAGTAAAGTATATAAATGAAAAACAAGAAAAGTGTATTTGATTAAAATAAGGACAAATAACAAAGAGAAGTGTACGAGAGGAGGCACAGATTTTTAACATATTGCAAGATGTAACTCTTTTAATAGCTTTAATGTTTTTCAGAGTATTGAATTGGATTAATGATTGAACTGGTTTCTTTTTTTTATAATTTTCTTTTTAGCTGGAAAGCTGGTCTGCTTTCAGTCCCTAGAGTCAGAACTAAACATGGTGAAGCAGCGTTCAGTCATTATGCACCACATACAGTCCTTTCCAAAAGTATTGGATCAGTGAGGCCAATTCCCTTATTTTTGCTGTAGACTGGAAACATTTGGGTTTGACACCAAAAGATGAACATGAGACAAGAGATCAACATTTCATCTTTTATTTAGACTTAGAAGATAGCATTATTTGTAAAGGAACACCACATTTTTAGGTGAGCAAAACTATTGGAACAGATACACTTAAAGTAAATTAAAGTGAATAAGACTTCATATTTTGTTGCAAATCCTTTGCTTGCAATAACTGCATCAAGCCTGTGACCCATTGACATCACCAAACTTTTGCATTCTTCTTTTGTGATGCTTTTCCAGGCTTTCACTGCAGCCTCTTTCAGTTGTTGTTTGTTTTGGGGGGTTACTCCCTTCAGTCTCCTCTTTAGCAGATAAAATGCATGCTCTATAGGGTTTAAGTCTGGAGATTGACTTGGCCAGTCTAAAAGCTTCCACTTATTGCCCCTGATGAACTCCTTTGTTGTTTTTGCAGTGTGTTTGGGGTCATTATCTTGCTGCATGAAGAAGGATCTCCCTATCAGTTTGGTTGCATATTTCTATAAATTTGGCAGACAAAATGTTTCTGTAGACTGCCGAGTTCATTTTGCTGCTGCCATCATGTGTTACACCATCAATGAAGATTAATCATTCACAAACAAAAATACAGAGGCTACACTAGAAGATGCAAACCACTCATTAGCAAAAAGAATTGGAAGGCCAGACTGGATTTTGCCAAAAAGTGCAGAGACGAGCCTCAACAATTCTGGGACAAAGTTTTATGGACTGATGAGACAAAGATGAACCTTTACCAAAGTGATGGAAAGGCTAAAGTTTGGAGAAAGAAAGGATCTGCTCATGATCCCAAACATACAAGCTCATCTGTGAAATGTCATGGCTTGGGCTTGCATGGATTCTTCTGGGACGGGATCATTAACCTTCATTGATGGTGTAACACATGATGGCAGCAGCAAAATGAACTTGGCAGTCTACAGAAACATTTTGTCTGCCAATTTTAAAGAAATATGCAACCAAACTGATAGGGAGATCCTTCTTCATGCAGCAAGATAATGACCCCAAACACACAGCAAAAACAACAAAGGAGTTCATCAGGGGCAAGAAGTGGAAGCTTTTAGACTGGCCAAGTCAATCTCCAGACTTAAACCCTATAGAGCATGCATTTTATCTGCTAAAGAGGAGACTGAAGGGAGTAACCCCCCAAAACAAACAACAACTGAAAGAGGCTGCAGTGAAAGCCTGGAAAAGCATCACAAAAGAAGAATGCAAAAGTTTGGTGATGTCAATGGATCACAGGCTTGATGCAGTTATTGCAAGCAAAGGATTTGCAACAAAATATGAAGTCTTATTCACTTTAATTTATTTTAAGTGTATCTGTTCCAATAGTTTTGCTCACCTAAAAATGTGGTGTTCCTTTACAAATAATGCTATCTTCTAAGTCTAAATAAAAGCTGAAATGTTGATCTCTTGTCTCATGTTCATCTTTTGGTGTCAAACCCAAATGTTTCCAGTCTACAGCAAAAATAAGGGAATTGGCCTCACTGTTCCAATACTTTTGGAGGGGACTGTATCTGGAACACACTCCCTGAAAGCTGTAGGTCTGCTCCAACTCTCCCCTCTTTATAATCAAAGACTAAGACTTTTTTATTTGCCACTGCCTTCCTATCTTAGCTCATTTTAACCCACTTTAAATTAAAATTTGAATGTATTTTTTAATATATTTCTAATTTTCCTTTTCTTTTCTGTTTTATTATATTTGTCATTTTAATTGTGTTCTTTTATGCCTGTCTGAATGTCTCCAATGCTTTTAATGTTTTAATGTAAAGCACATTGAGTTGCCCTCATGTATGAAATGCGCTATACAAATAAAGCTGCCTTGCCTTTTATTAAGGGTTTCTCTTTTTTAACAACCAAACATACAAACATAGGGAACCAATAGGATGATCATAACATTCTCAAAAAAAAAAAAAAAAAAAGACAATAGGGTTGGGGGTGCTGATGGGTGGGCGGGTTTTATACAGGGGGGAGGGGCAGATGATGGGGCATTAGTGCACCAAGGCTCTCCCCCCCCCTCTCCCGCCTCCCTTCCATCCCCTTATTTTAATGCACCTCACTAGATACTGATATAGGTAAAGACATGGGGTGGGGGGTGTGGGTTGGCGTGAACGGTTTTATACTGGGGGGGGGGGCCAGATTGTGGTGCAGTAGTGCGCTACGGCCCTCCCCCCACTCTCCCGCCCCCCCCCCATCCGCCCCCCCCCCCTATTTTAATGCACCTCACTAGATACTGATATAGGTAAAGATATAGGGTTGGGGGGGCAGGTTTTATACGGGCGGGGGGGGGGGGGGGGGGGGGGGGGGGGGGGCGGCGGATTGTGATGCAGTAGTGCACTACGGCTCTCCCCCCTCTCTCCCGCCTCCCTTCCTGCCCCCCCTATTTTAATCCACCTCACTAGCAAACATACATACAACAAAAAAACAAACAAACCAAAATTCAAATCATATCACACACACACAGTTCAGGATTGGCGGGGCCTTAGTGTTTGGCTCGGCCCTACTCGTTGGGGGTCCATCGGGGCTGGGTGGGTGGCTGGTGTCCCTGTCACCCTCCGTCCCCCTGCTGCCCCCTCCCCTGTGGGGGCCTGGTCCGCGGCTGCCCTCGGGGCCGGGTTTCCCGGGGTTCCCTCGCGGTCCTCTTTGGGGGGTGGGGTGGCGCGCAGATGGGGGGGTGTTACTACGGCAGCCATTGGGGTGTCCCTCCATGCCCCCGCGGCCTGGTCCATCAGTCGCAGGGCGTGGTTTCATCTGCACCAGTGGTGGTCTTGTTACACAACTAGAACACAGCACGGCGGCAACCCTCTGCGACCCAAGCTTCAGTAATGATTGTGGACACTAAGGGTTGCTTAATCATTAGTATCACCCTACAGATTTATTTTGGCATCATGGTGAGATGGTCCCTCTCCATCTAAGTATGTTAGGTCTCTCTCTCCTTCTCTCTCCCTGTCCCTTTGTATATCCTTATGTAATCTTTCTTTCACTTTCTCTTATTTTTATTTTATTTTTTTGATCCACCTAGGTGTGCACGCCCTCTTTTACAGAACATGATATTAGCTGCCAATAAAAGATAGGCCAGAGTTCTAAGAGGGATGGTGATGGTTGCATGCACACAGTCACAAGCACAGAAGAAAAAGGTTTTCTTTCTTTTCTTTTGCTGCAAGAATAAATTGCATTAATATTTGACAGTTTGTGACAAACATGACACAAACCAGAAATATATATGCAGACAAGAGAGAAAAAAAAGAGAAAAAAAAAAAGGATGATCATAACATTCTGTAAATAGAACAAAACATGAACATGAAACAAAGACAGTGGGAGCACAGCGGGAACAGAGCAACATATCACATGACCTGTTTATACATTCACTACCTACACAAGTATCCATATAAACTTTGTGGGTATGTAGATTTTAAATATATACTCTAAACAATATGTTGTCAATATTAGGTAATACATCACTCTGTACTACACAAACCAGCATCCCCAGACTACACTTGACTCCTAATGAAATATAACATAGGTAAGTTAAGGGTGTAACTCTAGCATTTCAGGTTATCTCGGTAAAAGGGCCCCATGTTTTTACATAGACCTCTTCCTTATCTATCAGTTTATAACTTAGTCTTTCATAGGAGGGGATTCCAGCCTTTTCGTCAAACCATTCCTTTACTGAAACTTCTTCCGTGGGCCTCAGCACTATCCTGCAGCCAGTGAGGAGTGATATCCTGCACCATGAGACCTGGTGGGCATTCAGCCCATATCCCCTGGGTATTATGCCCAATAGGCAGAGCATAGGGCCCGGTAATGCAGAGGACGTGACTTTGCTAATGAAAGAAACAATGTTGGACCATAGGAGATCTATCTTAGGGCATGAGTACAACATGTGTAAGAGAGTGCCATGCCATAGGAAAAGAAACTTAGAGAGGAGATCTCAAAAGTGTTTCATTTCTGTCTCCTAGACAACAATGAGATCTGTTTGAAAGCAAAATGAGACTAAAGCTTATGTCTCCTGTTTCTCATTCTAGCCCCCAGAAAAAAAGTTACAAAAAGTCTCAGCTTAGTCTCCCTTTCAGTTCAAAAGGAGATCTGGTCAGAATCTGAAATGATTCTCAGGTATTTCTCAGGTGTTGTGACTCCTTTTGAGCTCAGGTGGAGAAATCAGGGAGCTCTCTCAACTGTCTCAATCTAACCTCATCCATCTGTTTCAGTCAGACTCAGTTTTTGTGTCTCAAGTTGAGCTCAGATGGAGCAAAGAAAGAGCCTGAGCTCATCTTTTCATGAACATTTATAGTGCCCTGCAAAATTAACATTTCAATGTAATTGTCCACAAACTTACAATTCTCATTAAAACATTTGAACCACTGCAAGATCAGCTGTTTAGATGTCAAAGGATCTCTTCTTTGACTTCACAATATGGTCCTTCCTTTACAAGTCTGAAAACAAAACAACTTCACAAAGATTTAGTGGATTTGAGAGAAATTACAAAAGATAGAGATTTTATACAACAGGTATGACCGACCATTTATTTAAAATATGGACCGCAAAAGGGCTGACCAGATTTATCCAGATTATTACAATTAAAGTAGTGGATTCTTTAGGGTGCTGGTGGACTAGCGGTCTAAGCGCCCCACATACAGATGCTACAGTCCTCGTCGCAGGGGTCGCCGGTTTGATTCCCGGCCGGTTGACCGTTTCCTGCATGTCTTACCCCGCTCACTACTCCCCACATTTCCTGTCTCTCTTCAGCTGTCCTATCAAATAAAGGCAAAAAGGCCAAAAATATATTTAAAAAAGGAGAAGAAAATGAGCCATTAATGAGATCTCTCATTTAAGTCTCAAATAAGACTCATGTCATGGTCTCAACTATTTCTCCTAGTGAATTTTAGGAGAAACTAATGAGAAACAAATGAGAACAATTTGAAACTTGAATGAGGCTGAAGTGAGAATCTCAATTTTGTCTCTGGAGACTTAGAAGAGAAAGCCTTGAGCAGTAAAATGTTCCTTTGGGATGGGTCATATCGCATCCCCAACATAAGTCAGAGCTTCCAAGTCCTAATCTTGCCATTTTCCAATATATCCTATTTATTATTTTGTAATTAATCAGACGTGTCTGAATTTCCCTTGAGACCTTGAACCATGAAACAATAATTTCCCTCCATGTGTCCTCCAGCATCTCCTCTCCTATGTCCTTCTCCCAGCATCTCTTAAGGCCTTCATAATTAGGTGGCTGTTATGCCCTTAAAAGGTGATAAAATATAATGGTTTTCTTTCTTTGCAGTGACAATCCTGTTGGAGCACGTCCTGAATCTCAGTTTTGTGCATAAGTTGCATTTGCTTAAGGCTCACTAAAATACAGCTGCGTAGTTGTAAATTCTTCCAGAAGTCCTTATTTGGGATTTGATCTGGTTTCTGAATGCAATGTGAAATTAAATTGGTGGATAAGGATTTTGGCCCTTATACAAATATTATCATGTTTATTCATTCATTCATTAATTCATTTTTTTCAAACTTTATTATAAATGTACATAACAAATAATAGGTACATTCAGATGGAGTATCATACATAAACAATCATTAAAGATACAGAAACAATACAGCTTCAGTCGGTAATTGAAGGTAAATGAGAAAATTATACATTCATAGAAATTAGATAATAATGTAAGTTAAGTAAGGAAAGGGAATAATTATTACAATTCAGTGAGGAATTCTTTTAGGGAATCATATATCTTTAGTGCTCTTGGTCCTTTCTTTATTTTCAATGATTTTATTTTGAATTCATTTAGAGAAACAACACATTTGGGGGAGATTTCATCGTCCTGTTTTTGTGAATAAAGAATTTTGAGAGGCACAGAATTATGTTACAGCAGATTTCATCACTTTTGTTTTTTAATATCAAGCCAAAAGTTACGTCATCATTATCATGTTTATATAATGGTCATTCTAAGAGACCAAAACATACATCCTTCAGGAATAAAACCAACTGTTTATCAACTACATCATGTTTACCAGAAGATCTTCACAATTGGACAATACCAAAATAAGTGCACAACAGTTTCTGAATTTAATTACAAAAACTACAATATACACCCATCTCTGTTGTATTCATCTTCTCTTAAGATGGATCCAATTATATATGACTTTTAAAGGTGACATATCATGCAAAATCGACTTTTTAATGGTTCTCTACCTGAAATATGTGTCCCTGTCTACAAACCCCCCGAGAATGAAAAGAATCCATTCTGCCCCTGTTCTGATTTCTCCACCTTTCTGTAAATGTGTGTGAAACGAGCCGTTTCAGACTTCCGTGTTTTTGTTACGTAACAACAATATCCGGTCTGTCACAGAGTCAGAGCTCGGAGCTTGTTCAGCCCATAGACTGTATAAAATAATACTGAATCCCTCCTCTGTTTTTCATTCCCTGCACACATGTGTGCTAACAAGGAGCTTAGGAGGGAGGCATGCTAGTTGTAGGCTGTCTTAATAAACACAAAGGTCGGTTTTACTCCCCACGTCTGCAGATTTGAAGATCTAGTGGATGATTTTTATTTATCATGGATAAGTGCTAGCGCTAGTTAGCATAGCTACATGTCGTAGCTGTAGCTGTGTACCAAGACACACGTCGACATGCTGACAAATAAAACAACAAGAAACACTAAATCTGTGACCAATCCTTCAGAAAGGTCCCGCTGCCTTTCTGTTAGAGGTCGGTTTTACTCCCCACGTCTGCAGATTTGAAGATCTAGTGGATGATTTTTATTTATCATAGATAAGTGCTAGCGCTAATTAGCATAGCCACATAGCTACATGTTCATAGCTGTAGCTGTAGCTGTAGCTGTGTACCAAGACACACGTCGACATACTGACAAATAAAACAACAAGAAACACTAAATCTGTGACCAATGGTTCAGAAAGGTCCTTCTGCCTTTCTGTTAGAGGTCGGTTTTACTCCCCACGTCTGCAGATTTGAAGATATAGTGGATGATTTTTATTTATCATAGATAAGTGCTAGCGCTAGTTAGCATAGCCACATAGCTACATGTTCGTAGCTGTGTACCAAGACACACGTCGACATGCTGATAAATAAAACAACAAGAAACACTAAATCTGTGACCAATGGTTCAGAAAGGTCCTGCTGCAGGCGCCTCTCCGTCAGGATCAGATTCTGGATCAGATTCAGAGGGTTGAAGTAACAGCAGCCGTGTATATTCAGCCAACATGTAAACATTAGATCAACGTGCTGGACAGCCGAGGCACATCCACTTCCTGAGGGGGCGTGGTCAGAGAGAAAACAGAGTGTTCTGAAGAGGGCTGAAGAAGAGGGTTTTTCAGGCATGCCAAAATCTGATTTCAAAGTGTTTTTTTGAGCATAAACTTTAAAGACATGTTTTGGGGACCTCTTAGACCAATATATGTTGATGAAAAAAGCGTGATATGTCACCTTTAAAGGAATGTCCTTAACTTTATTAAGAAGAAGAAGAAGAAGAAGAAGAAGAAGAAGAAGAAGAAGAAGAAGAAGAAGATCTTTATTTATGTAGCACCTTTTAAAAACACGGTTTACAAAGTGCTTCACAAACAACAGGGCACACAAAAACAAACACAAAGACAACTCAAGCAGAGAGAGCTTAAAATCAGGCATCAAGAAAACAAACATGAAAGACCCAAACAACGATTGAACCTGATGTCACAGGCAACGCAAGAACCCAATGATAAGAACTGAGACCAGAGGGACCAAGAAAGTAAGACAATTAAACATAGCAATAAGCAATAATACAAAATAAAAAACAATACAGAGATATAATCATCAATATCGATAAAAAGAGATGAAAGAAATTAAAATAGAGTAAATGAAAGCTCTTGACTCCAACCTTCATTTCAGAGTGCATGTAAAATAAATCTGTAAACAGGTTAAATTTAATCTAGCCAACTTCAGATTCATCAGAAACTCAAAGTCCACTGAAGCAGCCAAGATGTACATGCATTCAATGATTTTCACTCACATGACCTACTGTTTAACAAGCTGGTCTCAAGCTAGTCATGCCACAGTGAAACCATTCCAGACCCTGTATAAACAGACACTTAAGGCTCTAGACAAACGACCAAGGACATTCCACCACTGCCCTATTTTAAAGAAATACAACCTCCTAAGTTGGGAAAACATGGTTATGTACATTAATGCATGTCTCCTTTACAAAATCACACATGGCATGGCTCCCCCACCACTTAGCCATTTTGTTAGCATCCGATCTAATCCACATCACACTACGAGAGGAGTCACAAGAGGGGACTGTGTTATTCCACTTAGAAAAAGTGCTTTTAGTCAATCAGCCTTCTCCATCAGAGCCTCTCACGAGAATGGAACAACATAGCAACCTCTATCAGAGAGCTCAACACATACAAGTCATTTAGTTTTCATTTGAAGCAGCGGCTCATAAGAAACCAAATCTGTCAGCACTAAACACACCTCACCCTGCTGCTGCCACCCTGTGTCGGCCATCTGTGGATCTGTCCTGTGTTTTTTAACTTAGTGTTGCCTGCTTGTGTTGTCTATACGTTGTGTGCATCTGTTCCTCAGTCTATATGTTGCCTCATTTGAATTGCATGCAGATAGTTTAATGATTGGTAGTCACTGTCTGATGCAAATATGTACAGCACTGTTAAATGTTGTCCTGTTGTGTCTGCATGTGTCTTCTTTAACATTTCCTCATTGCTGCTTTCTGATTGTCTGTCTCCATGTATTTTATGTCCATGGACACTTTCTCCAAAACTGTCATATCATGTCCTTATGTAACTTTTAGTCATTTTAATCAAATGGTGTTATTTGTACTTTTCTTATCTTTACTTTATTTTTTTGTGTATTTTGGTTTCTCCCCTCCCTTTTTTATTTTTCGTTTTATTTTACTTAAAGGCCCTGTGAGGAGTTTTGAACTGGCTGAGAAACAGACTGAAAATGATACTGATGCCTCTTTATGACCTTCAATAGCAAACAAGACCATCAGCAGCAACACTGACACCTTCTCTGTTGTCATGTTTAATGCCTGAAACCGCCCTGAGGGGGTAGGTGTCAGACCAGATGATGGACATCTCGCTTCAGAAACAGCCTTTCTTTGACTGTTTTCATGGAAAAGAATCACATTGCCTGATAAAGTTGACTGTTAAAAGACAACAGGAGGAGGTTTTTGTTGAAAACACTACTTTTGCATATGAAGGACAAGAGATAAGAGGTATCGCTTTGTCCACAAGGGGGCGCCAGAACCGATACAAAACAAAAGTTCCTCACAGCAGCTTTAATTTTAAATTTTTGTGTTTTTATGTTTCTTCTCTCCATTTTTTATTTTCATTTTATTTTACTTAATTTTTTATTTTTTGTGTTTTTGTGTTTCTCCTCTACCTTTTTTATTTTTCGTTTTATTTTACTTAATTTTAAATTTTTGTGTTTTTATGTTTCTTCTCTCCATTTTTTATTTTCATTTTATTTTACTTTATTTTTATTTTTTGTGTTTGGATTTCTCCTCTCCCTTTTTTTATTTTCATTCAATTTTACTTTATTTTTATTTTTTGTGTATTTTGGTTTCTCCTCTCCCTTTTTTATTTTACTTTTATTTTACTTTATTTTTATTTTATTGTGTTTTGGTTTCTCCTCTCCCTTTTTATTTTCATTTAATTTTACTTTATTTTTTATTTTTTGTCTTTGGATTTCTCCTCTCCCTTTTTTATTTTCATTTTATTTTACTTTATTTTTATTTTTTTGTCTTTGGATTTCTCCTCTCCATTTTTATTTTCATTTTATTTTACTTTATTTTTATTTTTTTGTCTTTGGATTTCTCCTCTCCCTTTTTTATTTTACTTTAATTTTACTTTATTTTTATTTTTTTATGTGTTTTGGTTTCTCCTCTCCCTTTTTTATTTTCATTTAATTTTACTTTATTTTTATTTTTTGTGTATTTTGGTTTCTCCTCTCCCTTTTTTATTTTACTTTTATTTTACTTTATTTTTTATTTTATTGTGTTTTGGTTTCTCCTCTCCCTTTTTATTTTCATTTAATTTAATTTAATTTTTTATTTTTGTGTTTGGATTTCTCCTCTCCCTTCTTATTTTCATTTTATTTTACTATAATTATTTATTTAGTTTAATCTTGATTTTTTTTAGGGAGCCTTTTTAACATCTGTCAAGGGACATTGGATGTAAACTAGCCTTTTGGCTAATTCTGGCACATTTACAGAAGTGTTAATTAATATGCATGGTCCTTTAAAATGAAAAAATAAATAAATAAATAAAGTCATAAAAAGAGATAAAAGCATTATATGCAGAAAAAAGTAGTACAATAAATAAATCAAGATGAATACAATCAATAAAGGCAGTAAAGAGATATTAAGAGAGTTAAACAATTATGAGATGGGACAAAAAGTCAAATGATAATAAAGGCAGTATGAAGATGACGACGACATCACACCAAAGCACGTCTATAAAAGTGAGTCTGAGGAAGGGATTTAAAAGATTATTGGTGATCAAATATCTTTTAGTTACAAGTCCGACCTTCTTCCTTCTCTCATCATTCACAACATTAATCCAGTACAAAATGACTCTGGGTAAAGTTGTATCTTTTTATTCTTACAGATCTATTGTTATTATAAGGAGAGCTGTGTACTCAAAAGTTCCCTGTTAGTGTCTGTAGAGATAACAAGGTTAACTGTGGGGCATTAAGCTTCAGCTGACATTTACAAAGCAGAGTGTTTGGATATAGCTTCAAACACTCTGACATCATATGTGAAAAGAAGTCCTGGCTTTATAAAAAATGTCCTTGATATTCCAAATAAAATACTTATGAGGTAGAAAAAATGAGTTAGTGGATGAGAGACGGTGACAAGAAGGCCTGCCATGGTAAGCTGACATTTTAACAGGATTTATTCAATATCATAATCACAAAGAAAAGAATGAACGCCACCCCATTGAGGTAAATAAGGAGGCAGGATGGCCTTTTCTAAAGCCTCAAGTAAGGTTCAATTTAAGGGATGGACCAGTTTGGAATGTGGTGGAACTATTTTTATAGAGTTGTTATTGCTGAAGAGAAATAGTCACTGAAGCCACGTTTCAGTATAGATTATGAAGTGATGCTCCACTGTGTCAAAGGCCTGATAGAGTCTAAGATTAAGATAAAACCACTGTCGTCAGTCATCTCTGGATAATCCAACATCACAAGCTCAGCGCTGGGGCCTTTTGAACGAGAACCCCGACTGTGTTTCTTCAATAATCCAGTCCATCATCATCTTCAGACTTTTAGCCAATATCAGAGCAAATATCTTGTTATCATTATTGAGCAACGATATCAGACACCAGCTGTAAATACTGGATGTGTTCTATAAATATCAATTTCATTCCTAACCTCCTCGAGCATGATACAACGATCACAGCCCTCCATTTCATTTTCAGTATAGTTTTAAGAGAGTTCAAAAAGGCTAAACTTAGAGCTATATAACTTTTCATAGAAGCTGCTGTAGTGACAGGATACTACTTTATAGTCCTCTGTAATAAACCCATCCACCTTTAGTTTGATATGCAACCTCTTCAGCTGGTTCAAAACGCTGCAGCTCAAGCACTCACTCCAACTAGGAATCACTGGCTCCCCATAAAATCAGTTATCAGGCCCCTCTCCTTTGGAATCATCTACCAGTCCGGGTCCGGGAGGCAGACACCCTCTCTACTTTTAAGAGTAGACTTCAAACTTTCCTTTTTGATAAAGCTTATAGTTAGAGCTGGATCAGGCTTGGACCAGCTCTTAGTTATGCTGCTATAGGCTTAGACTGCCGGGGGAACTGGCGCATTGACACACTGGGATCCTATCTGATCCCCTTCCCCCTCATCACTTACTTTAACTCATCCTGTCCTGTTAAAGTTACTAACCATAGTCCTGAAATCAGGAAGCAATATTGGTATCAAAATGTACTCTATAAGGTCATTACAAAGGCTCAGAGAGAGGATCTGGCCTCCACACTAAATGTTCATGGACTTAATCCAAGCCAAGAAACTTAGGTGTTTTATTCAACTCTGATTTTAATTTTATGTTCGTTTAATCACCTAAACAGCTTTTTATCATTTAAAGAACATTTCTAGAGTGAGGCCGCTTCTCTCTCTGAGCGACACAGAGGGACTAATACAGGCTTTGATAACCAGCAGGTTAGACTACTGTAACACTCTCCTTACTGGTCTGCAAAGAACACAATACATAAACTGCAACTAATACAAAATATAGCAGCTAGAGTTTTAACGAAGACCAGAAGGAGAGCACACATTACGCCTGTTTTAAAGTCTTTACATTAGCTGCCTGTTTCTTTTCGTATTGATTTTAAAATCATTTTACTTGTTTTTAAGGCACTGCATGGCCTCACACCAGACTACATCTCAGCTTTTAGTGTCTGAACCAGGAAGGCCTCTCAGATCCTCCGGCTCCTCTCTTTTATCTGTTCCTCAGAGGAGAACAGAAACATTCAGTGACGCTGCTTTCAGACACGACGCTCCGAGACGATGGAACACCCTGCAGGAGGATCTGAGAGGAGCTGATAGAGATATTCAGACTTTTAAAAGTAAACTAAAAACATATTTATTCAGTCTGGCTTTTATGTAGAGTTTAACAATTTTATAACTTACTTTTACTATTATATTGATTTAAATGTTGCCTTATCATTTTATTAATTTCAACTTTTTATCTTGTTTTATTTTAAAATTATGTATTTTAAATTTATCCACTCAGTTTTATTGACATTTTTAGCCTTCATTTCATTTTCAACTCTTATCCTTACCTTTTTAAATGTATTTATTTTAACTATTAATATTCTTAATATTAATTTGATGCTTTTACTTATTTTAATCACACATATTTTATTCTTGTTGGTGTGCATTAGTCTCTATTTTAAAATCCATTTTTGTTTTTTAATATTTCTTGCCATTATTTTATTTCTGCTTCTTTCTTGTTTTCAGTCTCTGTAAAGCTCTTTGGGTTGCATTTGATTTGTATGAAAGGTGCTTTATAAATAAAGCTTGATTGATTGATTGATTACAATAACCAAGGAACTTTACATGGACCTATGAAAACAGGTCATTCACAATAATAATGTCGTTCATGGTCAGGGGCATTTCGAGGGCCCTTGAGGAACACCGCCACTGGAGGGTGCTGTTGTACAGAAGATAGGTGTTTCTATTGCAGACACAGTAATCCCAACTTCTATTAAAAGTGAACACATCTTTGGTAACTTCATGAGATGTTTCAGTTTATACACTAAACACAAACTCTTATCTAGAAATAAGTTGATGCTTGATTATTGTTTAAGTTTTAATGAGATAGAAAGCTGGCGATGAGTGCTGTGTGGGGGAGTGTGCGTGTGTATTGGAGATGTCGCCTCACGCTGGTTCACCTCTCTGTGCTGCTCAAACAGCTGTACTGCTGTAAACAGCTCTGCAGGGATCTGTTTGCACTAATGATACAGACTCAGAGTACTTTCCCCTTCACAGGGGAACACGACAGGGACGCCCCCCCTCTCTGCCTGTTACTGTTCAACTCTGTTATCAAGCTGCCTTCCCAAACATTTGAGGGGCTAGCCCGAGGGAACATCGTATATAAAGCAGCAGGTGACATTCTTCTGTTTGTCAGCAACCCTCTGTCATCAATATCATCCATCCTGTCTAATTACATCCTTGGAGAGTGTCCGGTTAGAATAGTCAGGGAAAATTGTGAAAATCTGGGAATAAATTCCTTATCAAAAAATGTCTTCACCAATGTGTTCATAAAGGTCTCTAATAACACATATTAAAATATGTAATCTCAGCGCCTGTAGTAAAATCCATGACAGCTGTTTAAAGTTTGGGTACCTGGAACCCTATTGGTGAAAACCTGAAAATGTTAAATTCTGCCTTCAGCAGCTTGTGAAGGGTCAAACTAGAGGTTATTTAGGATTCTGAATTCATTGCAAACATTTATTTTGCACGAAAAACACTCCATTCTTGTCACTGAGGAAGCAGTATTTGTAATCTTGTATCTCTGCCTCGTATACCCCAACTGTTTTAACTTGTTACGTGCTGCTGCAAAGCCTCCATGCCAACCTCCAAACCCAGGACTGGATGCAGGACCCCAGAGACAACAGATGAATGGATGGGGTTCACAGTTATGAGCCAGTTCCAACACTAGATCCAGTGGCTCTTAAAGGAGCTCATCCAATTCACAAGCTGTAATTGTGACTGCAGCAACCATGAAGCGGCAAGAAGAATGGTGTGAAGTGTATCTCAGCATGCAGAAGTTGTGCAGGCAGTGCATGCAAGAATCCTATCCATGATGATGAAGAGTCTGGAGAAGATGAAGACGAGACTCTTGAGATATTTGACTGTTCTTTTTTGACAGTATTGTTTGACTAGTATTTGAGATATTGAAATAAACAAATAGAGCTGCCTTTGAATGTGTCAAAGTAATTGTGGCTGTTTTCCATCAAGGAGTGTTTTTCGTGCAAAATAAATGTTTGCAATGAATTCAGAATCCCAAATAACCTCTAGTTTGACCCTAACAAGCTGCTGAAGGCAGAATTTAACATTTTCAGTTTTTCACCAATAAGGTTCCAGGTACCCAAACTTTAAACAGCTGTCATGGATTTTACTACAGGAGTTATGATTAAATATTTTAATATGTGTTATTAGAGACCTTTATGAACACATTGGTGAAGACAGATCTAGATCAGGGGTTCTCAAACTTTTCATCCCGTGACATCCAAAATATAGGTGCCGAAGACTCTCGACCCCCACTGTCCCTCAAAGTGATTTAATGTGGCTTCATTTAGCTGGTCTGCACAAAATGACCCTACCTATATGAGCATGTGTCTGTGTTTCCTGTGCTGTTATGAATGAACCTGCTGCTACTGATGCTTTAGATAATGAACTGTTCACTAACTCTAAACTTAGGAGTCATCTGGAAACAAAGAAAGGCAGAAAACTCATTACACTTCATATTTACAAGGTTTTATTTCAAGGTTAGTTACTATTTATGTTGATATTTTAACTATAATGGGTAAAATGTACTATTTTTAGATAACTTAAAAAAAAACATTCTTGAAGACATCTTACGACCCCCCATTTGTGTCTCCCGACCCCCCAGGGGGTCCCGACCAGCACTTTGGGAACCCCTGCTCTAGATGCCACACCTGTGTATAAAAAGTTTTAAAAAGTGCTCAATGGATACACATGTAGTTCATTATGTTATGTTAAGTTTGTAATATGATCAATGTTTGTAATATAATCTATGAAAAGTTTTGTGTTTTCCTTTTTCATAATTCGATTTCCAGCTCAATCTGTCACAAAAATATTCCCCAGGATGCAGGAATGAAGTGTTCGATGTTCTGTGGGAGGACCCTCAGACCCCCCTCTAGTTTAACACTGTCTCAATACATTTAGATTCACCCTAAACTGTGAGCACCAGGGGTTTGAAAGGAGGGGCCCCTTTTTTTGTTTTCGCCCCTGCCCCTCAAACAGGCTGAGTCCGCCCCTGTTTATCACAATACCTTGAGAAACAAAGGCTTGGATAAAGGAGCATTTCTACAGCTGTGAGTCTCATGAAGTCATGAAGACACACTGTGCTCTGTGAAAGACTCAGTCTCTTCTTAGAGAGCTGCTGTTTTACTAAAGTACGGCTGTGATGTGAATTTACACTCAGGGCCGGAAGTATAGGCAAATGTTAGGGGTGCCGGCCGTCCATAGGGGGCACCGCTTGCACCCTGAATGAGTGAGGAAGAAAATTTGAAGCTAATTGGAGAAAGAATATTGTTTTATCTGATATAATTTGGGGTAACATTGCAGAGTTATTCAAGTTTACATTTAAAAGCTTGTGATTCACTTTGTTTTTAAAATAAAAATGGTTTGCAGAGCAGTTTTTGAAGGTTATAATTGTTCATGATTTAAGATAAGATAAGATAAGATAGTCCTTTACTCGTCCCACAACGGGGAAATTCAAGTGTTACAGCAACAAAGTAGACAGTGCAAAAAATATATAAAGCAAACAAGAGCCTATAAAGTAACAATCATTAAAAATGTATTAGCAATTCAAATTCAAATTCAAATTAAGAGGTAAAAAATAAGCATATCTTTTATATATATATATATATATATATATATGTATATATATATATATATATATATATATGTATATAAAATTGGTTATATAGTCTGACCCCTGCAGGAAGAAAAGACCTGTGGTATCTCTTTGTGAGACACTGCGGGTGAAGAAGTCTGTCACTGAACGAGCTACTTAGTGTTGTTATGGTCTCCTGGAGGGGGTGTGACGTGTTGTCCATCAGAGAAGATAGCTTTGCTATCATCCTCCTGTCAGCCACCACCTCCACAGGGTCCAGTGGGCAGCCCAGGACAGAGCTGGCCTTCTTCACCAGTCTGTTCAGCTTCTTCCTGTCAGCAGCAGAGATGCTACTTCCCCAGCAGACCACTCCAAAGAAGATGGCTGATGCCACCACAGAGTCAAAGAAGGACTTCAGAAGAGCCCCCTCCACACCAAAAGACCTGAGTCTCCTGAGCAGAAAGAGTCTGCTTTGTCCCTTCTTGTAGAGTGCATTTTGCATTTTGCAATTTACTTTTATTTAGTTTTTGTTGTTTTCTCTACACTTTGGAAGCTGTTATCTTAATTAGATAGAAAATGTAGGCTAAGGCTACATAAACATGTTGCTTCTGTCTTTTCAGTCTTCACTTAATACATGAATGTTGCTTTGTTTAAAGTGTCTGCACTGTGAAAATGATTGTGTTATATAATGACTGAATAAATTCTGCTACTATTACATTATGCATTTGGAAATTATATATTTGTTTCCCACTAAATATCCGTGTTATTACCATTTCATTAATGTTCTTTTAGAGGTCATTTTCATTTTTAAATAAAGGAGACCTGTAAAACATAAAGCTGGATGTCAGTTGTCTTCCAGTGTATATGTGATGTGATTATGGTGGAGTTGGTTACAATACAAGGGGAACCAGTTGAAATCTTGCCTAGAGCACCAGGTCGGTTAGGGCCGGCTCTGTTTGTACTCCACAGTGTTTCTAACCTTCTGAATCCTTCATTCCACAGAAAATGTCTGTAGGTCTTCGTCTTTACATTCAGCAAGACATCACGTGGTCTCTGGAGCTCTCACACTGTTATGAGGAAGTCAGACTGTAAACAGAGTCTGTTGGCCTGGCTGCATTTTCCCCCTCACACCCTCTCACTGCAGTCAGCCAGTTCCTGCATTAGGGACAGAGACTGTTAACATGACTTGATCAGACTCATGTTAGTGACTACAGGAAATAAATATTTGCATTTGAACTTGAATGTTTGCTCTGAAAAGTCTTAGCATCAGGAGTTTAATGATGAAGCTCATCAGAGCTCATAAGAGGAAGTGAAACAGGTCGTGACCCCATTAAGAAATATCTATTTTATATTTCTGGGAAACAAAACATCTCACCCAAACAACTGAGATACTCAAGTCTCTCACAGAAACCTACATTTTATTTTCCTTGACTTCACATTTGAACAGATCATAGGGACTTTTCGGCTGCTTAGTGGTGCAGTGGGTAGTGCTGTTGCCTCACAGCGAGAAGATTACTAGTTCGAGTCCCCAGTTAGGCAGGTTCTTTGTGGAGTTTACATGTTCTCTCTGTGCATGCATGGGTTCTCTTCCTCCCACAGTCCAAAAACATGCTCACCAGGTGAATTGATATCTCTAAATTGCCTGTAGGTGTGTTTGAAGGGTTGTCTGTCTCTCCATGTATTTTCTGTGATGGTTGGCGACCTGTCCCGGGTGAACTCTGCCTTCCGCCCGAAGTCAGCTGGGATAGGCTCCAGCCTTCCGTGACCCCTAACGTGATAAGCGGTCAAGATGATGGATGAGGACATTTCATTTTCTGTTCTTTAACTGACATTTTACCAACATGTGATCATATATCACCTCTTTAGTTATGCTGTTCAGCCATCGATCACTATGTTTAATTATCAGGACTTGCTAAATGTGTGTTACCTCAGATGCTTTGAGTGGAGAAGGAGGAACTGAGAGTGGCAAAGGAGAGCTAGTCCTCCACTGACGGGAAGATCCCAGGTTCCTCTGGTCCATAGGTCAAAGCTGTCTGTATTTTCATTTGACCTTTATTTTACCAAGTAAAACATTTTTGAGAACCAGTTCTCATTTACAAACATGACCTGACCAAGAGGCGCCAACAGGAACACACACACATATAAACTACAGTCACAAATAGACATAGAAACACAAGTTCAAAAGTGAACAAGTAAGAAGCAATGTGCGTGAGGTGTACAAAAGTATGCATGTAAGTAAAGTCTGAAGTGATCAGCAGGAGCAACAGTCAACTACAAGCTGTTGAAGATTTAGCTTGAAGGTTGTGAGTGGAGTCAAAGTTGAGAGTTTGAGGGTGTTTTGTAAGTTGTTCCAGTCGTTAGCTGCTGCAAAACCAAAGGAATTAAACTGAGTAGAAGTACCGGGGATGATGAACTTGATGTATTCACTGGACCTAGTGTGATATGAGGCTTGGGTGACGTGAAGAAGAGAGGACAGATAGGGAGGTGTCTTGCCCAGGATTGACTTATATACAAAATGCTACCAGTGGTGAAGCCGCCGGGTATGAAGGGAGGGCCACCTCACCAGTTTACAGAGATTGCAGTGGTGAGTGTGGAAGGGTGCATTAGTGGCAAAGCGGATAGCTGAGTGATAAAGAGGGTCCAGTTTCTTGAGCGCGCTACTTGAGGCCATTTTGTAAATGATGTCATCATGATCCAGAATGGGGAGTACTGTCATCATGACGATAGCATTTGGCAGGGTGAGTGAAGGAGGCTTTGTTACAGAAAAGGAAAGCTAGTCTGGCTTTGAGTTTGGTCTGAAGGTTGTTAATGTGTGTGGTGAAGGACAGAAGCCTAGATATTTACAGGATTTGAGAACTCCACAGGCGAGCCATCTGTACAGCTTAAGACACTAACCTGCACAAAGGCAGAGCCACATGTGTGTGTAGGATTGAATTACATCCTGAAGGGCAGGTACCCTCTGCCGGTACTCTCAGAACGTCTTTGTGTCATGGTGTCCTCAGGCTCTCTGAGGGGCAGGGGGGGACATTAAAATGGGACCTCCTGTACGCCGCGGGGCACCAGCACACTATAAGCTGTGATTTATGGAGTCAGCCTCTGACATCATGGGGAAGACCATTTTGTGAGCTCCTTATTTTACTCTCTCTCCTTATAATCACAAGGTGCACAACATGCCCATTCTATTCCGTTATAACTGAAGGTGGGCAACATTTAGAATAGATCTTCAAACCCCTGGTACCCAGCGTGGGGTCTCAAACTTTTCAGCCCGCCACCCCCAAAATATAGGTGCCAAAGACTCGGGCCCCACTGTCCCTCAGAGTGATTTAATGTGTCTTCATTTAGCTGGTCTGCAGAAAATGACCCTACCTATATGAGCATGTGTCTGTGTTTCCTGTGCTGTTATGAATGAACCTGCTGCTACTGATGCTTTTGATAATGAACTGTTCACTAACTCTAAACTTAGGAGCCATCTGGAGAAAAGAAAGGCAGAAAACTCATTACACTTTATATTTTCAAAGTTTCAGTTTAAGGTTAGCTATTTTTGTTAATATTTTTTACTATTATTGGTAAAATGTACTATTTTTAGATAACTTAAAAAAAAACAACATTCTGGAAGACATCCCACAACCTTCTGTTTGTGTTTTGTGACCCCCACTTTGGGAACTCCTGTGTTGAGTTTTAACATCTTATGTTTCCTCCAGTGTTTCCTCATTAGGATATCATGAGAGCGTTTCCTAAGTTCGTTCAGCAAATTATTTAGATTTTTTATTTATTTATTTTATTTTCATTGTTATTATTATTACTATTGTTGCATATTGTGTTGATAACCTTAGGATTGTGGGGTGGGTTTGGGGTCGGGGCTGGGGCTGGGATCTTTTTCTTAATTTATTCTATTTGAAGTTGTTTTTCTTGTACAGCACTTTGTGCCACAATGTCATTGTATGAAAAGCGCTTTATAAATAAAGTCTGATTGATTGATTGATTGATTGATTGATTGATTGATTGATTGATTGATTGAGGAGCAAATAATAAGAGGGGGCCTTGGGGTCCCAGTTTCACACTTTGTTCCCTGCATTCTGGTGAAAACAACAATTATGAATGCATCATTAACAACAAAAAGAGTGCCCCTTCCTGCTTGAAGCTCAGACTTCAGTTAGATTAGATCTGTTATTTTTCACATCGTCATCTAAGACTGTGTAGCAAAGTTCACTGATTTAATACCTGATACAACAAGAACGGCTTCCTGTGACTTAAAGTTCACTCACATACCTTGTGTTACAACCCAACATATTTATGAAGGTTAAGTTACCGTTATCATATTTTATCCATTGAAGGGGCTCCTGTGAGGGCCTTTAATTAAACTCTAAATACGGACGCTGTACCGGTCTGTCGTGGTGAAGAGAGAGCTGAGCCAGAAGGCAAAGCTCTCAATTTACCGGTCAATCTACGTTCCAACTCTCACCTATAGTCACGTGCTGTGGGTTGTGACCGAAAGAACAAGATTACAAATACAAGTGGCTGAAATGAACTTTCTCCACAGGATGTCTGGGCTCGGCCTTAGAGAGAGGGTCAGGAGCTCAGACATCCGGGAGAGGCTCAAAGTAGAGCCGCTGCTCCTCCGGATCGAGAGGAGCCAGATGAGGTGATGCGGGCATCTGGTCAGGATGCCTCCCGGACGTCTACGTGGGGAGGTGTTTCAGGTGTTTATATCTCTCAGCTGGCCTGGGAACACCTCGCTATCCTCCCAGAAGAGGTGGTGGAAGTGGCCGGGGAGAGGAGTGTCTGGGCTTCAACTGAGACTGCTGCCCCCGCGACCCAGACCCAGATAAGCGGAGGAAGATGGATGGATGGATGGATGGATGGGTGGATGGATGGATATCTCAGAGCGCACTTCATTACATTTAATCTAGAGGGAACTTTATAAAAAGTTCACTGGACGCACTTCTTATGTTTGATCCATCAGAGGAGCATCATGTGGGCACTGTCAGGTTTTGTCCCCTGGAAGGGAAGCTACAAGAGCATTGTTTTCACCTGTTTCCTCTGAAGGGCACCAGAGTCTGTGTGGATCACAACAGTTCAGGTCCAAACCTCCACAGGAACCTTTGAGTAGAGGCAGCAGCTGAGACCTGCTAATGCTCAGCAGGGGGCATTGGTGTGCCGCAGCTTCACTGAACGTGTCTTCACAGCTCTGCGATTACTGTAAGTAAGTAAGTCAACTTTATTTAGTATAGCACCTTTCACAGAGCACAGTCACACAGTGTTTCACAGAGTTTGAATATCCACAAGAAAATACAATGTACTATAAATAAGACAATAATGAAAGCAGAAAAAATAACAACAAATTACATAAGATAGTCAAAAGTCATGACAAACAAACGAGTCCTTAGATGCTATTTAAAAGTCTCAGTGGAATCAGCACAGTGCACTTGGGGGGGAAGATTGTTCCACAGAGTCGGAGCCACATGCTCAAAGACACCTTTAGTCTTTAGCCTGACACGAGGCACAGCAAGCAGACCCAGGTCTAGGATCTAAGGGGTCTACTGGGGATGTAAGGGTGGAGCAGGTTGGAGATATATGAGGGTGCTTGATGATGGAGAAAATAAGACCATCTGTCCCAGAACAGTTTAAAGTTATTAATAAACCTTACATGGAGAGCCATGCAGGCAGATTGGAGCCAGTCATGGAGGCTGAGGAGTCTGCTGAAACGGTCAGTGCCACTGCCGACTGCTGGGGATTGGACCGGAGAGGAAGACAGACTTTCCACAACACACAAGAAACCCAAGGAGATTTTTAAAGTGTGATTTAGTCAACTCTGACTGTTGGAGGGTTATGTCATTAGTTCCAACACGAACTATTACCTGTTTAATGAAGGACGGGAGTGATGGTAAAATGTTTAGTCATATAAATGATGCTCTTTTTATAAGCACCACCCATGTAACAGAGCTCCTGTCTGTACATATTGATCCTGCAACAGCATAATGTAGTTGCCCTAGAGTGTGATTTTCCATGGCGGTATGCTCTCAGACATGCACACACACGCCTTGGCGCCACATGGGGGGAAGGTAAGATGATTCTTTAGGCCAATGACTGACAGGGGCTCTTTAAGAAACAGCTAGTGGCCTTGAATTTCCCTGTAGTGGAACGAGTAAAGGACTATCTTATCTTATCTTATCTTATGAACCAACCGGAAATCTGCATTTGATGCTGGTTAGATTTTTTCTGTCCTCAGTTACAGAAGAAATGTAATGTCATGGACACTGCTGGAGCAGCCTGCTCCTCCTAGCCCCACCCCCTCTGCGCTCTCCTAATCACACACACCTGCAACCTGTTGGTAATCACTCCCTGGTATATAAGTCAGCCAGTTCCTTTGCTGGTTGCCAGATTGTTATGTGTGCTCCTGCCTGTTTGTGTTTTGGCCTGCTGTGGGTTCTTTTGTCTCCTTGGAAATTCGACCACTACCTGTTGGCCTGTTTTTTGGATTTGCCTGCCGTGAATAAATCCACTTTCTTCCTTAAATCTGCTCTTGGGTCCTTCCTGAACTGTGACATTTAAACATGCATTTGAATCAAAGGCTGAATTAAAAGGATGCATCACTCTCTAATAACATCACATACATTTAGACACCACTGCAGAAACATACCTTTCTATGGGTCCTGTATTTATGGGATATTTGTTGTTGTGTTGATTTTACATATTTAAAAAAAAAACGTTCTCACTCAGGTCTTTTATTTACAGAGAAGACAGCTGGCTAAGAAAACAAACAATGTCATATGTATGTTATATATTAAACTGTCGTTTAAACAGACAGAACAATCACGTTCATGCTCCTTTTAAAACAGAATACTAAGGTTTAACGTAGGAAGAGTTCAGATCACATATCCTGTTGAATGGCCCTCATTATGCACCCTGATCTTCATCTTTCCTGTTTCTGTTGGCTGCTAGGATGAAAAATCCTGCAGCTTCACTTTAACTTTAACTTCCTGTAATCCACTCTTACCCACAGGTAGCAGCTGAAAACCACGAAAAAACAAAAATCCAGTCTTGTTTCTGTTAAACTCAAAGTGCTGAGTTGTTAAATTCCTGAATGTATCTGAATAAAAGCTGCAGAGCGGCCCTCTGATGAGTTCAATGGGGTCGCTTTTAGCACTGAAAGCATCATGTGGTGTTAAAAACATAAGCTGACCTGTAAACACTGACAGATATGTTTGAAATTAAAATGCATTTCAATATTTCAGAATTTGGTTTTAATTCACAATATAAATGTTTTTACAGTTTAAACTGTTTCTAAAGACAATAATACTGTTTCATTTTACAAAACACATGCAGGACTCCAGAGGAGGAAAACGTCTGCAAGTTTTTACACAACGCTGAAAAACTAGTCCATGCATTTGTTACCTCCAGGTTAGATTACTGTAACTCCCTTTCATCAGGCTGCCCCAATAAGTCTCTAAAGCAGGGGTGTCCAAACTTTTTTCAAAGAGGGCCACATTTGATGTTGTCAGAATACCTCAGGGCCAGTGGCTCCTACTGAGACTTAGTAATCATAAAAGTTATATATGAAATCTCTATTTAATAACAATGATTTTACTTTTTTTTTTCTCAATAAATCAGTAACTAGGTAGTCCTCAGTTCTCCACAAGCCACGTAAACATTAGAAAACTTTATCTTCTTCAGGAGGAAAATGTTTTTCAGTAGGGTCGGGCAATGTGGGAAAAATATTGTATCATTATTTTTCTATGGCAGGATCACGATCTGGATTTCATCACACTTCTTTTTCGTGTTGTTTTTAAGACTTTTCTGATCAGCAGACAACATTTTAAGAATTAAACAGTTATTTTCCTGCATTCTGAACATTTTTTAAGCACAAATGTTGCCTTTTCTGCACAATTTCATAATTTGGATCTTGTCTTGTGTCCTCTGTTGTGTCTTTTGAACTTTTAGTGTTCATCAAGAACATTTTCACATCATGATAAAAACATTAATTTGAAAACCTGTCAACTTTAAGAGTTCTTGTGTTTCTTCTTTAATGCCATCTAGCACAATTCACAGAGCTTTGGCTTTACACAGGTAGTCCATATGAAGCATTTTGAGACGTTTCTGGATTGACTTTAGTTTTGTTTGTGCGCTTGAAATAAACTGCAAATGTACAGATAATTCAGAATGTGATTAATTTCTGTACTATAAATAACACAATTTAAGATGGAAGCTTTGGGCCATAAATAAATGGACCTTGGGCCGCGATTGGCCCCCGGGCCGTACTTTGGACACCCCTGCTCTAAAGACTCTTCAGCTAGTTCAGATGGCTGTCTAACATGAGTCTGGTCCTGCTCGAGGTTTCTGCCTGTTATAAGAAGTTTTTCCTCTCTGCTGTAACTAGCTAAATACTGTGAGGTGCAATGCTCATGGTGGATTAAGGTGGGGTCAGACTGATCCTGTCTTGGTGTTGGGTCTCTGTTCAGAATTTGACATAGAGTGGTCTAGACCTGCTCTGTTTGTAAAAGAGTCTTGAGACAACGTTTGCTGTGGTTTGGGGCTATACAGATAAAGATTGATTGATTTATATGACGGCTCGTCAAGTAATCAGCGAATCAGAACTGGTTTCAGTAGAATGAGGTGTTCCAGTGTTTTAATTCAACAGACACTGTGAAAGAATGATACGTAGAGATATGGTTTAAGGATGGAGTGAGAGGTCTCATCTAAACAGAAGACGGTTTATTGGTTTCCTTCATGATAAACAGAGAACAGGATGTTGACTTGCATTAAACTGCTCTAGGCCAGATGCAGACCGTGTGACGATAAGAAGCAGTTAGGGGAGAATCCATGTGGTCAGTGTCATCATTGGTTTGAGTTGTTGGAAATGTAGAATGATCTTGTATTTGTGATATGTCGGGTTACATTTGTTTTGTTCACGGTGTCCCTGGCTGTACTGTACATCTGCATTTAGTCAGTGAATGCACATTTGTGTTGAATTTGTTTAGAGAATTTGTAAGACAGATACATTTTGTAAACTAGTTGTGCAAACGTGTAATCACCACCAGAACAAGTACCTGTTGTTCTACCCTGTTCCTCAGTGAACACATCTGCATGCAACAACAAACAGGAAGCCCACTGACTCATGGTGTGTGTTGAGAAGAAAGACTCCAGACAGATCCTTTCATCTGTGTGGTACAACTTCAGTTTAATACAGTTTCCCAACGGACTCCAGAACATGTCCTGATACGTTTCAGCAATGAGCAGCCAGCAGCAGCTCTACAGTAGACTGATCAGTGTTACAGTGTTTCCAGAATATTATTATAATAACATCAAAAACATTTACTCACAGTCATCATATGACAGCAATTAAATAGAGACACACACGCACACACACATTCAGCTTATATAAAATAATATATAAAAAATGTACAAATGTTGAATTCACAACTCTTACTAAATTCTTCCCTGAAACAACAGTCCCAGGTACATCTTAGAGTTCAAAGTGTGGGGGATCGGAGGGGAATGAGTCTGAAGGGTTCAAACAGTGTTTATCAAATCTTATCTGCAGCATGAGATAATAAAGACACAATCAAATATGTCTCACTCATTCAGAGGCCGTTTCACAGAAACGAATGATTCACTCCAGTGGCTAAAAACGGAGATATCAGGCCTGGTTGTTGATGTCGCTGAGTGGTAATCCCTCTTTTCCACTGCTGAGAGCTTTCTTCCTGCGTCTGCAGCAGACCACCGTGACAGCAACGATGAGGCCGAGCAGCAGCAGGCTCAGGAAGATGGCAGCGGCGATCACACCCACTGAGTACACTACAGACAACATGGGAAAAAGTCCATTAAAAAAGCTTTACTAAACAATAAAGGTTATTTACTAAAGGAACATTTCTTTATCTTTTCATACACAAGTCACTACAAGAGAGAGAGAGAGAGAGAGAGAGAGAGAGAGAGAGAGAGAGAGAGAGAGAGAGAGAGAGAGAGAGAGAGAGAGAGACAGAGAGAGAGAGAGAGAGAGACAGAGAGAGAGAGAGAGAGAGAAAGACAGAGAGAGAGAGAGAAATACACACAAACACAAATGTCAGCTAATCCTCATAGAGCTAAAAGCTCTTGTATCCATGATGGTGAACCTAGCCTGACTGGTTTTTATCCCCACACTCCGCCCCATGCTCAGCAGAGTCCTGTCACCTCTTCTTTAACTTTGCATTTGAATCATCAGGAATCAAACTTAGCTACAGCAAACCACAGTCGATCAAATCTGAGATGATTTCTGTTTTTACTCATCTCTCAGCGTTTAAATCTTGTGTGTGTGTTTGAGTATAAACTTTGTACACACTGCAAATAATTTGTCACTTGCCATGATTTGAATCCTTAGATTGAGAGATGTTAGATGAAGGACCTTGTTTTTAGAGTTCTTTACTTTAATCTTTGTATGTATGGTTGAATCTTAAATTCATTGTGAACATGTCTTTTTTTGTCTCAGTTAGTCTGGAAATCTTAAATTGAGTGAATGACTGTTAAAGGGGACATATTACGCTCTTTTTCCTCAATATATATTGATCTAAGAGGTCCCCAAAACATGTCTTTAAAGTTTATGCTCAAAAAAACACTTTGAAATCAGATTTTGGTCTGCCTGAAAAGCCCTCTTCTTCAGCCCTCCTCAGAACACTCTGTTTCCTCTCTGACCACGCCCCCTGAGGAAGTGGATGTGCCTCGGCTGTCCAGCACGTTGATCTAATGTTTACATGTTGGCTGAATATACACGGCTGCTCAGAGATCACGTTACTTCAACCCTCTGAATCTGATCCAGAATCTGATCCTGACGGAGAGGCGCCTGCAGCAGGACCTTTCTGAACCATTGGTCACAGATTTAGTGTTTCTTGTTGTTTTATTTATCAGTATGTCGACATGTGTCTTGGTACACAGCTACCAACATGTAGCTATGTCGCTATGCTAACTAGCGCTAGCACTTTTCCATGACAAATAAAAATCCTCCACTAGATCTTCAAATCTGCAGACGTGGGGAGTAAAACCGACCTTTGCGTTTATTAAGACAGCCTACAACTAGCATGCCTCCCTCCTAAGCTCCTTGTTAGCACACATGTGTGCAGGGAATGAAAAACAGAGGAGGGGTTGAGTTGTATTTTATACAGTCTATGGGCTGAACAAGCTCCGAGCTCTGACTCCGTGACAGACCGGATATTGTTGTTACGTAACAAAAACACTGAAGTCTGAAACGGCTCGTTTCACACACATTTACAGAAAGGTGGAGAAATCAGAACAGGGGCAGAATGGATTCTTTTCATTTTGGGGGGTTTGTAGACATGCCAGGGAAATATATTTCAGGTAGAGAACCATTAAGAAGTCAATTTTGCATGATATGTCACCTTTAAAATAAGCTACATTGGTTGTCTCACCTAAAGTCTCATCAAAATAAAACTTGTTTCAAGATTGAGTAACAATTTTAAGTTGCTTCATTTAAGAATGACACATAAGGCATCTCTTCAAGACACAGCTCAGCTTGTATCTCATTGATTGCTCATAGTTCTGCTGTATGGTGATATAATTGTTTTGGTTTGGCTCTAAAGACTGTGTTAGAGCCTTATTTGTATCGATGTTGTGTCTGTGGACTGTTTCATTTTGTTTGCTGCACTTATTTGTGTACACACTAGGTGGCGGGTGTTGTCAAGCAGGGTGCAGAAGACCCGATGAGTGGCAGGTGAGCTGCCTACTGGGTTAGCAAACAGGTTTTGACCGCCGTTGTGGTTATTGTCCTCGTGTGAACATCACTCTGTGAATTATTCTTCAGGTTATGTTGGATGTAAGTGCAGATTGGTCAACGGAGCATAATTGTGTGTCAATGTAAATAAACCTGTTTGATGTCAATGCACAGAGTTTGGACCGTCATTCATTCGTTCTGCCGAGGAGGACATGCGTCTACTGAGTCATGGAAAAGCAGCTCCTCTGTGGCTTAGAGGGTTCTGTTTGGATTGGCGAAAGCAAGCCACTAGAGACTGTTTGAAATGTCATGAAGTATGCATCAACCCTGAGTCACTATTAAAGTGTTCTTGATGTTATATGTTGTTAATCCTGACATGTATTAAGTGTTGACAGTTATCCAGTTTGCTGTTGTGGTTTCTGTAGAAACATTTCAGAGGTATATTCTAAGAATAAGACCTGGTTTAAAGATTTTAGTTTTAAGATGGATTAGGGTTTATTTTAAGATGAGTCAGCTTATATCAAGAAACAGAGTAATCATAGTTTTCTAATAGTGAGTCAGTTTTTACTTGGTGTTGTTTTTCTCTCCCCGGGCCTTGATTTGCTCAAATGAAGTATACAAAATAAATGAATGATATTTTATTTGCTTATATTTAGTATATTTCACTTCTAACAGTGCTGTAGGAAGTTTGTTTTTAAGTAGTTTGAGCTAAAAATCATCATATTCTAGTTATTTCAACCCTTTTAATACTTTTCAGAGCCTGCTTATTTCTAGATTTAACTATCTCATTTTAAGATTTCTTATCAAGTAAAATGAACTCGCTGCATGGACAGATCATTTCACCACTTTGAAGATATCTTCACCTTGAATTAAGATTTTTCTATATTTAAGCTAGCTTTTTTTGCAGTGCCCTGAGCAGTGAGACACTCTTCACGTGCACACAATGACAGTGGTGTCGTGCATGCTCAGGTTTACTTGATGTTGGGACAGGTTAGATGGAAGACGCCTCACCTTCAAAGATGGACTTGTCCCTGTCATTGGAACACTGGGGAATGCTCATCTCCCCGTACTGCTTGTTGATGTCGCGACTCGGGATGTAAGCTTGGACGCTGAAGCAGTAGTTCTCCCCCCGGTCCAGATCAGTGAGCTTTATCGGACTGTCCTTAGAGATGTGAACTTTCTGCAAACGACAAAAAGAAACTTCTTGTTCACACTGTATGTTCATGTTTATTTAAGCCTTGTTGAAGTGTGTGCTGCTCCTCACCTTGCCTGAGCTCTTATCTTTACGATAGGTGACTTTATACTGAAGCTGGTCGGAGAAGACGTCCCTGATGTTCAGCTGGCGGCCGTCTAAGAACAGGGCGGTGGGCGGGTCAGTCACATACAGGGTGGTGGTCTTTTTGTCTTCACTGACCTCCAGCTTGAAGTCAGGTCTGCCTATATCAGCTTTGAGAAGGGACAGGGTGTTACAACATGTTACAGGCAGATGAGGGTTACTGTGCTGAACCTCTAAATACTGAGTCCTCAGAGACTGAACTCTTTACATCTTTGAATAACTTTAACATAAGAGGTTTATAACACGCACTGTATGAACCTAACGTCTCTTTTCCTTTAAGACATTTCTTCATGCCCCTAGTTTAAGGGCCGGTGATCAGCCTAATCACTGACCTGATAAAATGACACAGAGTGATGTCTGTTTTAATGCAGTGACTTCCACTTTAGAGTCATGTCTGTTTTTAATGCATTGATCTCCACTACAAAGTCATGTCTATTTTTAATGCAGTGACTTCCACTACAGAGTCATGTCTGTTTTTAATGCAGTGACTTCCACTACAGTCATGTCTATTTTTAATGCAGTGACTTCCTATACAAAGTCATGTCTGTTTTTAATGCAGTGACTTCCACTACAGAGTCATGTCTATTTTTAATGCAGTGACTTCTACTACAGAGTCATGTCTGTTTTTAATGCAGTGACTTCCACTACAGAGTCATGTCTGTTTTTAATGCAGTGACTTCTACTACAGAGTCATGTCTGTTTTAATGCAGTGACTTCCACTTTAGAGTCATGTCTGTTTTTAATGCAGTGACTTCCACTACAGAGTCATGTCTGTTTTTAATGCATTGATCTCCACTACAGTCATGTCTATTTTTAATGCAGTGACTTCCACTACAAAGTCATGTCTATTTTTAATGCAGTGACTTCCACTACAGAGTCATGTCTGTTTTTAATGCAGTGACTTCCACTACAGTCATGTCTGTTTTTAATGCATTGATCTCCACTACAGTCATGTCTATTTTTAATGCAGTGACTTCCACTACAAAGTCATGTCTATTTTTAATGCAGTGACTTCCACTACAGAGTCATGTCTGTTTTTAATGCAGTGACTTCCACTACAGTCATGTCTGTTTTTAATGCAGTGACTTCCACTACAGAGTCATATCTGTTTTTAATGCAGTGACTTCTACTACAATGTCATGTCTGCTTTTAATGCAGTGACTTCCACTACAAAGTCATGTCTGCTTTTAATGCAGTGACTTCCACTACAGAGTCATGTCTGTTTTTAATACAGTGACTTCTACTACATAGTCATGTCTGTGTTTAATGCAGTGACTTCCACTACAGTCATGTCTGTTTTTAATACAGTGACTTCCACTACAGAGTCATGTCTGTTTTTAATGCAGTGACTTCCACTCCAGAGTCATGTCTGTTTTTAATGCAGTGAGTTCCACTGCAGAGTCATGTCTGTTTTAATGCAGTGACTTCCACTACAGAGTCATGTCTGTTTTTAATGCAGTGACTTCCACTACAGAGTCATGTCTGTTTTTAATGCAGTGACTTCCACTACAGAGTCATGTCTGTTTTTAATGCAGTGACTTCCACTACAGAGTCATGTCTGTTTTAATGCAGTGACTTCCACTACATAGTCATGTCTGTTTTAATGCAGTGACTTCCACTACATAGTCATGTCTGTTTTAATGCAGTGACTTCCACTACAGAGTCATGTCTGTTTTAATGCAGTGACTTCCACTACAAAGTCATGTCTGTTTTAATGCAGTGACTTCCACTACAGAGTCATGTCTGTTTTTAATGCAGTGACTTCCACTACAGAGTGATGTCTGCTTTTAATGCAGTGACTTCCACTACAGAGACATGTCTGTTTTTAATGCAGTGACTTCCACTACAGTCATGTCTATTTTTAATGCAGTGACTTCCTATACAAAGTCATGTCTGTTTTTAATGCAGTGACTTCCACTACAAAGTCATGTCTGTTTTTAATGCAGTGACTTCCACTACAGAGTCATGTCTGTTTTTAATGCAGTGACTTCCACTACAGTCATGTCTATTTTTAATGCAGTGACTTCCTATACAAAGTCATGTCTGTTTTTAATGCAGTGACTTCCACTACAGAGTCATGTCTGTTTTTAATGCAGTGACTTCCACTACAGAGTCATGTCTGTTTTTAATGCAGTGATCTCCACTACAGATTCATGTCTATTTTTAATGCGGTGATCTCAGCTACAGAGTCATGTCTGTTTTAATGCAGTGATCTCCACTACAGATTCATGTCTGTTTTTAATGCATTGATCTCCACTACAGTCATGTCTATTTTTAATGCAGTGACTTCCACTACAAAGTCATGTCTATTTTTAATGCAGTGACTTCCACTACAGAGTCATGTCTGTTTTTAATGCAGTGACTTCCACTACAGTCATGTCTATTTTTAATGCAGTGACTTCCTATACAAAGTCATGTCTGTTTTTAATGCAGTGACTTCCACTACAGTCATGTCTGTTTTTAATGCAGTGACTTCTACTTCAAAGTCATGTCTGCTTTTAATGCAGTGACTTCTACTTCAAAGTCATGTCTGCTTTTAATGCAGTGACTTCTACTACAAAGTCATGTCTGTTTTAATGCAGTGACTTCCACTACAGAGTCATGTCTGCTTTTAATGCAGTGACTTCCACTACATAATCATGTCTGTTTTTAATGCAGTGACTTCTACTTCAAAGTCATGTCTGCTTTTAATGCAGTGACTTCTACTACAGAGTCATGTCTGTTTTTAATGCAGTGACTTCCACTACAGAGTCATGTCTGCTTTTAATGCAGTGACTTCTACTACAGAGTCATGTCTGCTTTTAATGCAGTGACTTCCACTACAGAGTCATGTCTGTTTTTAATGCAGTGACTTCCACTACAGTCATGTCTATTTTTAATGCAGTGACTTCCTATACAAAGTCATGTCTGTTTTTAATGCAGTGACTTCCACTACAGAGTCATGTCTGTTTTTAATGCAGTGACTTCCACTACAGAGTCATGTCTGTTTTTAATGCAGTGACTTCTACTTCAAAGTCATGTCTGCTTTTAATGCAGTGACTTCTACTACAAAGTCATGTCTGTTTTAATGCAGTGACTTCCACTACAGAGTCATGTCTGCTTTTAATGCAGTGACTTCCACTACATAATCATGTCTGTTTTTAATGCAGTGACTTCTACTTCAAAGTCATGTCTGCTTTTAATGCAGTGACTTCCACTACAGAGTCATGTCTGCTTTTAATGCAGTGACTTCCACTACAGAGTCATGTCTGTTTTTAATGCAGTGACTTCCACTACATAGTCATGTCTGCTTTTAATGCAGTGACTTCCACTACAGAGTCATGTCTGTTTTTAATGCAGTGACTTCCACTACAGAGTCATGTCTGTTTTTAATGCAGTGACTTCTACTACATAGTCATGTCTGCTTTTAATGCAGTGACTTCCACTACAGAGTCATGTCTGTTTTTAATGCAGTGACTTCCACTACAGAGTCATGTCTGTTTTTAATGCAGTGACTTCCACTACAGAGTCATGTCTGTTTTTAATGCAGTGACTGAAGGACTCTTTTTGAAAAATAACCTACTGTCTTTGTAGGGGCAGAATCGTGGTGAGCTGGAGTAGGGGAACTCAATTATGTCAGACGAGACACCGAGCGGGGGTTCAGACAGGACATCAGCTGTGTAGCAGGCTTTCAAGTCATCCATGGAACCGGACAGATCACAATCCGTCCCCGTGGACCGTATACAGTGACTCTTCCTCTGTCTGTCCCCACCAACCCTGCAGAAGAACACACAGACAGGACGTTACATGGAGGGATTGATAAACACAAACACAGACAAGACAACACTGAAACAAGACAGAGCATCACATATCAGCTCTCTTCAGCACTGAGAATGCAAGAATGAATCCCGTCTAAACATGTTGTACATGTTGGCAAAGAAGGAGTTTATTTTGGGACATTTATAAATGAAGTGGCTCTCTTTTGGGACCGGTGGACCCAGGGTCTAAATCTAGGTCAGGGGTAGATAATCTCCCCCCTAAAAAGCCCCTGCTAGGGGGGAAGTACTTTTCAAAGGTCCCGGGACTTTCGGGGGGCAGGGCCTGCAATGCTGAACCTGTCTGATTGGTAGATTAACCTCAGTGTTTTTATTCCTCCCTTCGTCCACAATAACATCACACACATCTGTGATTCTCTTGATTTCTCTTTCTTTCATTAGTTTTGATTTGTTCTATCTTTTTTGTATGTGTGTGTACTTTTCAAAAGAAGAAGCTGTGATTCTCTTGATTTAGCAGCTTGTAACAGTAGTCTTCTCTCAGCCCACCGTGAATGCGTCTCTACGGGTGTTACGGTTTTAAAAGTGACCCTGTAAACTGGAGACCTTCAGCTGAACGTGTCAGTGTTTGTGGAGTTTACACAGCTGTTGAAACACAGAGGGAGTTCCTGGGAATGCAAACTAGTTTAGTTTTTATTAAGATTTCAAAATATCCTCATCAGATATTTAATGATGGTCTAAAGACGTTTATGAGGGATGCATCCGGCTGAAAGTCTCCAGTTAACAGGGTCGCTGTTTAAACCAAAACACCGGTCGATCTCTGCCACGGCTTTTTGAGTTCAAAAGGATTTTAAAGCCGTGTTGAAACGTCTTTGCTACTCGCGCTTATCTCCTCTCACGTGTTGATTCAGTGAATCCATCTGTGATGAAATATAGCACCATCTAAAACAGACCAGCTGAGTCTCTTCATGCTAACAGGCTAACTGTTGTGTTGCTCATAATGATACCTGCCTGTCAGTCTGCTTCCATGGTGTCATCTGTGATGAATGGCATTCCTCTTTGTTTTACTGCCCTCTACTGGTCTGGTGGTGTAGTGCATTTACTTTTTTTTCTCCATATGTCACTGGCCTGATTTACACAATCTACCCGGGACTTCAGCCCACGGTCGAAACACAGACAACAATGGGGGCACAGGAACCTTTTAGTTCAGGGGAAAGTAGTTCTGGGGGCTAAAAGACCCTGGAACTCTTGGCCAAAATACACCTCAAGGTGAGTGTGCTTTTTGTCAGTTCTCGCCTTTAGGATGTCGAATAGCTAAGTTTGTTGTCTTTGCAGTATCGGCTCTTTGGTGTTCTTCCTTCCTTCTCTCTTTTCTTCATATGTCCAGTCAATGTTCAGCCAATGTCCAATAATTGCAAAATACCCTTACAACTATCTTATCTTTTAAAACTCTACACATGCCTCCTATCACCATTCCAGTGAAACAAGTGGAAAATGAATTCTGTTACCGCCCTGCTTCTATTCACATTCTCTGCAAAGTTACCCAGCACGTGGAGGAATGTGCATCAATCTCCACAACAGCAACATGACTCGTCTGTCAGAGGAACAAAACAGCATTTCTTGAGCGGGCCGGGCACACAGGGAAGGGTTTGGATCAGGTACTTACACAGAGAACTCCACTGTGTAGGAGTAGCTGTCGGACGGTTTCGGCTGCCAGGTCAGAAGAGTTTTAAAGTTGGTGGATGTCCAAGTGACATTCTGTGCTCGAGGATAGGAGCCTGCAGGAAGACAGAGGTGGGGTGTTTGTTTTAACAGCTCTACAAACCAACGTGATGTTTTTAAGAATAAATCTGAAATGAATATGAGGTAACAATACACATTAATTAAGACTGAAGGAGTAAACACAACATAGAGACTTCAGGAACAGAGACACTCCCCACACAAGTAAGTTACCTCCTAAGAGAAGTACCCAAACATGTCTTTACTGCACTCTTTATATAATACAGTCTAGACACATCTGCTGATTCACATGACTGTAAAGAAACACAGACACTCTGCACGCTGCATATGCTTCTGCAGAAAGGATCCAGCGTAAGTTAGTTTTTATGACCTTCATTAAAAACACACAACCCTTAAGACTTCAATAAGATCCACAGTCCCTCGTGTGTATGACTGATTAGTCCACCCCACACTAAGGAGTTGTTTTCACAACAACTATTCTCAGCTGTTTCCTTAAGAGAGAGGAATGAAGGCCGCCCTGCATGCTTACATTTTTCAGATTAAAGGACTTCTATGCCACCTAAGCTGTAAGAAGATAAGAGTCCTCGTTTTCTGCAGGTCGATGCCCATTGGATGCAGTCAGGTAAAGCAGGGGTTCTCAAACTTTTCAGCTTGTGACCCCAAATATAGGTGCCAAAGACTCACGACCCCCACTGTCCCTCGAAGTGAATTAATGAGGCTTCATTTAGCTGCTCTGCAGAAAATGACCCTACCTATATGAGCATGTGTCTGCACTGACAAAAGTGAAATCTAAATAAGATTGAATATCTCAGATAAGGTGAAATGTTCTTACTTTTTGCCTGATAAGATGGTTTTTCTCACTGAGCAGTTTTTATGTTGGAGTGTTTCACTTGTTTGGAGTGTTTTGTTCCTAAATGATCTCAGTAAGATATTACAGCTTGTTACTGAGATGTTATGACCTATATTGAGTAATACATGCTTGAAACTAGAATATCAACTGTTACAAAGCTGTTTCATCAACACTCACAAGTATAAAACTGCTTTTTCCAAGTCATGATTTCTTATTTTAAGCATGAAATAAGAATTAATGACGTCAACACAACTGAATCTCTTCACACAATCAAAACAAATGACAGCCAAATCCACTGTTTTATTTTCAATGAAACTATAGAAAATATGTACTACTATATATCAGTACAGTTGGCACAGTACTGTAAACTGGCACTTCATATTTAAACATTTCCCTAGTGCATGTCATGGTAACATAATGGCACTAGGGCGTGGACTTAGCCTGATGGTTAAGTTGCGTGGCCATGAAGCGGTTGGCACGGGCTAGAATCCAGCCTGTGGCCTCTTTCCTCTTATTCCCCCACTCTCTCCCACTTTCCTGCACTATCCACTGTCCTCTCCTCTACAAATAAAAGGGTGTAACAGACCCCCCAAAAAATAAAAAGAAGAATTTAAGAATATTTTTCAACATATTGAGAAAAGAAGTCTCATATTTTTTTATTTCTATCAGGACAAATGCACTTGTTATGAGTGAAAACACACTCATTTAAGGTATTTCTGGGTTCATTGAGGTTACATATTTTGACTTGTTTTGGAAAGTCTTGACAAGCCAATTTTTCTTGTTCTGTTGGCAGATAATTTTGCTTATGTGTATGTTAGTTTTTAAATAACCTGGTGCATTTTTTTATCGTGCAGTAACTTACCTATCTATTTATCAGATAGAAGTGTACATAGTGTGTATACATCTGTAATAGTTACCATATATTATTTCATTTTACTATTTTATTTATTTATTTAATTTAATTTAATTTAATTATATTCTATTGTATTGTATTTTATTTTATTCTATTTGACCTTTGTCATTGCTATTATTATTGTTATTATATTTTTTAACTATGTTAGTACATTGTTGTATTCCCCTGTCCCGTGTTGTAAGCTGCTGTAACAAAAGAATTTCCCCCAATAGGGAACCAATAAAGTATATCTTATCTTATCTTATCTTATCTTAGTTTAAGTAATATACCCCCAATTTTTGTATGTTTTTTCTTGTTTTTGAAGACTGGCATTTTGCAGTTTGTGTTTCCTGTGCTGTTATGAATGAACCTGCTGCTACTGATGCTTTGATAATGAACTGTTCACTAACTCTAAACTTAGGAGTCATCTGGAAACAAAGAAAGGCAGAAAACTCATTACATTTTCAAGGTTTCATTTCAAGGTTAGCTACTATTTTTGTCGATCATTTTTTACTATAACGGGTAAAATGTACTATTTTTAGAAAACGTTTAAAATAAACATTCTGAAAGACATCTCACGACCCCCCATTTCTGTCTTGCGACCCCCAGGGGGTCCCGACCCAGACTTTGGGAACCCCTGCATCAAAGCAGAAACACACTGTGTGTTATAATCAATGTTAATCGGACAGCTTGTACAGTAATTGGACTTTGGTACGTAAATCAAAATGAAGAACACATTTAGAGGTCATGCACTCTCTGACTTTCCTCTTGAGTTTCCTGAATCAGAGACAGCACAGAGCTGGGTTTGTTGTATTAAACGTGTATTTCTTATTGCACTCAGCTGTTCACCATTTTGTTTTAGAGCTCCTTTTAAAGTTTTCAACAGCAGTGGACAAAGTACTCAGCTTCATTACTTAAGTCAAAGTATAGGTCCTCCATGTAAAATATTACTCCAATACAAGTGAAAGTTGTTCAGTCAGTTTCTGACTTGAGTTAAAGTTCTGGAGTACTTGATTTTAAAAATACTGAAGTATTCAAAGTACTTTTTAAAATATCTCTAAATGTTGTATTTTCACAAAGCATGAGTGCAGTCAAGAATACATAGGAGTACATTCTGTTACATCATGTTTATTTATAAACCATTACTTCAAATCTCTAAAAACTATACCATGGAATAAAAACAGAAAGCTGAAGATATGACCATGAGTGCTCAGGTGGAGAATTATAGCCATCATTACCACCTCTACATGAACTGTCTGATCTGAGTGATGCTCTGTGTTTGATACACAGGTACGACTAAACCACTGAGACAAACAGAACTACACAAACACACTTTACTGTCTTAGGATCAGATTTCAGAAAAGAGAAGGACATTCATGAGCTGACTTCAAAGATAAAGTAAAGAGTAACTAGAGCACTGATAGAAATGTAGGAATTAAAAGTACAATAAGTGTCTTTAAATGGAGTAAAAGTAATTAGTGCTCAATTAAAGAACAGATATTTAAAACATGTACTTCAGTAAATGGACTCTGTTACTGTCCAACACTGGTTTTCAGTCTGTGGTGAAGTCACAGACATGAGTTTAATCCTAAACTCCACATACCATAACACTATAACACTGCTCTGTTAAAACATGCCATTATTAACATGCAGAATCAAAGCTGCTGGCTGTTTAACATTCATCATGGTCTGAGTATGAGTACAGTTTATAATAAGACCAGGACGCGAGCTGTTCAGACCCACCTGAAGCCGAGTGAGAGAGGAGCAGGAGAGCAGCACACAGAGTTAGTGTTGGAGTCAGCATGTCGGGGTCTTAAATCCAGTCCCGGATTGTGGTCCAGATGAAGAGTGAGTGTCTGAGTCCTGTCGCTGTGTAGTCCTTAATAGACTTCTTTCGTCTCGCGCTGCTGTGTGGCTATAAACCACTGCCTACATCAATGTAACCGCGTGAGCGCTGCCCATATAAGGAGCATCCGGCGGTGACATCACCAGACTGGGGCCGCTCTTCTAAAGTGCCTCTGCTGCTCTGTGCTGAGGTCATTGAGCGGATACACACTGGGCCCTTCTCTAGTACTACACCACATACCAGTCTACTACACCACAGACCACAGACCAGTCTACCATATGGAGGGTCCCTGTGACGTTTCACTGCAGAGCTCCAGACCTTCTGATGGGACAATGTGCTTTATACATTAACATCATAGTAGTTCATGAGCAGCGTTGGGCAAGTTACTTCTAAAATGTTACAAATTATTTATTAGTAGTTACTGTCATTTGAAAATAATTAATTACACTACAATATTACTGTCTCTGAATTGTAATTCATACTCTGAGTTACTTTCATTAAAATAACTGCAGAAGTATGACTAGCATTCTAAAATGCTGAAATATAGTTTATTGCAGCTGATTATAAATCCAGTGAAGGGTGATGTGGTATAGCATGGTGACTGTCAATCAATCAATCTTTATTTGTATCACGCCAAATCACAACAAACGTTATCTCAAGACGCTTTTACAAACATAGGAAGTCTAGACCACTCTATGTCAAATTATGAACAGAGACCCAACTTCAAGACAGGGTAAGACTCAGTCTGACCCCACCTTAATCCACCATGAGCATTGCACATCGCAGTATTTAGCTAGTTACAGTGGTGAGGAAAAACTTCCTTTTAACAGGCAGAAACCTCAGGCAGAACCAGACTCATGTTAGACGGCCATCATGCCTCGACCGAGTTGGGTCTGGAAAGACAGATACAGGGGAGTAAGAGGGAGAAGTGATAGTGATGAGACGAGTCGTAGAAGCTGTTGCCGCTGGAGTCCAGCACGTCCGTATCAGCTGGAGTCTGGAACGTCCGCAGCAGGAGGACGTCTACTGCAGCTCAGAGGAATCTATGTAGGACTGTGTAGGCCCTAAGACTACTAACAACTTAAAGCTGGGGTTGGTCGTCAGATTTAGATCCACTTTCTGTTATACTGGTTAAAATTATCTTTCTGTCCCGATGGGGATCAATACATAATGTGTTCTTAAAAAAGAGGTTAAAAAGCTGCTATCTACAGTCAGAGTAAACCTGGGAAAACACCAACCAATCCCTGCCATCAGGAGCCAAATGATGAAACCAATCAAATCCTGTCCTGCCGTTCCAGCCTCCTGCAAAGCATACATTTCGTGTTTGTTTGTGTTTTTAACCTTAACTATGAGAATGTTTTGGTGTTTTCTTACCGCTGAGTGAGACATGAGTTGACGTAGTGCAAAACACAAACCATGTGCTGAGGACCGGTTTTGAATCAGTCACCATCATATGGTCGTGAATCAGCGGTGCTTGTGCATGTGAGCGGGGGCGTCGTTTTGGAGGAGCTCCGAGGGGAGTCCTGAGTAAATGCTACATTCAAATTCATGCTAGTTTTCTGTGGCTCCAACCCTAGCTTTAATAGAATAGGCACAGTGAAGGCTCATGGCACAGTACAATAAGTAACAATGACCGTCAGAATCACAAAAGCTGACAACGTCAAAGTCTGGTAAGTTATGATAAAGATATTGTAAATATTTAAAGCCTAGATCTATTCATATGAAACATAATAGAGTGATAATATAGTGTAATCTTTAGCCTTATGACATGACAAGACACACAATCTCTTTTTCCTTGTTTCAATCAACAGTCGCAGTGTTGATGAATTCTTTAAAAACAACACATATCAGGTTAGAATGCGTTGTAACGCGCGTTACTGAGATGTGTAACGGGTAAAATATTACCGACATTGTATTAGTAATACATTATATTACTGCCTTACAGCAAAAAGTAATACATCACTGTAATTGCATTACTTCTGTAGTGCGTTACTCCCAACACTGTTCATGAGGGATCCATTTTTAAACTGACGTGATTTTATACTCACATAATTCTCTGATGATCAAAAGTCTGACTTTTTAATGACTTTCTATAACTCCATCTAGAAGTTAGAAGAAAGATATATAAACAAAGACAAAACATCTCTCTCTCTCTCTCTCTCTCTCTCTCTCTCTCTCTCTCTCTCTCCCTCTCTCTCTTTGTTGTATCTGAGGGTTTTGGTAAAATCAGAACTGGAAACAAAAGGATGACATGCGTTCAAAGGGCTGCTGACCACATCCTCATGGTTTACTACTGAATGATGTAAAAGTGGATACCCCCCCCCCCCCCCCACACACACATCTGAAACTTGGTTTGGTGTAACTACCCCATCTGCCTGCTGATGCATCATTGCAGCTCTGTGCATGAGTCAAGACATTCACTCATCAGACAGCTCCCGTGGATGAACTGGGAGTCTATTAATAGACTGAGTTGTTAAGATTTCCAGGCTCAGAGTTCCCAGTGACAAATACCTCATGCTATGGTATGCTGTGCTTACAGAAAAGACCCACTGTGTTGACCACAGGCAGAATACTGTTCTGTTCCATGTGTTTCTATTATTCTCAAAGATTTATTGGCATGGTGACGCTTTAACTCAACTGAAGTTGGTGCGGCCTGAGTTATGTGTAAATGTATTTCATGTACATTACAAAATGGTCTAGTTGTTCATGATTGGACTAAAATGTTTGAAGCATGCCAGTGATGGATAGTCACAACATAAACGTTGAGGACTATCTTGATCTAAAGACAGTTAAGTGTTTGCGTGGTTCTGTGTGTGGTTTGTCTGAGTGGTGTAGCCGTACCTGTACATGGCACGTCTCCATGGGTGAACGTACAGTAGAGCAATCAATCAATCAATCAATCAATCAATCAATCAATCAATCAATCAATCAATCAATCAATCAATCAATCAATCAATCAATCATCAATCAATCAATCAATCAATCAATCAATCAATCAATCAATCAATCAATCAATCAAATCTTTATTTGTATCGCGCCAAATCACAACAAACGTTATCTCAAGACTCTTTTACAAACAGAGCAGGTCTAGACCACTCTATGTCAAATTATGAACAGAGACCCAACTTCAAGACAGGATAAGACTCAGTCTGACCCCACCTTAATCCACCATGAGCATTGCACCTCACAGTATTTAGCTAGTTACAGCGGAGAGGACAAACTTCCTTTAACAGGCAGAAACCTCGAGCAGAACCAGACTCATGTTAGACAGACATCTGCCTCGACCGAGTTGGGTCTGGAAAGAGGGATAGAGGAGAATAAGAGAGAGAGGGAGCGGTGATAGTGATGAGACGAGTAGTAGTAGCTGTTGCCGCTGGAGTCCAGCACGTCTGTATCAGCTGGAGTCCAGATCGTCCACAGCAGGAGGACGTCTACGGCAGCTCAGAGGAACCTACGAGACAAGGGAGCTCAGGGACTCCAGAAAGGTCTATGGTTAGTAACTTTAATGGGACAGGGAGAGTTAAAGTAAGTGATGAGGGGGTTAGGGGGAAGGGGGGAGATAGGATCCCAGTGTGTCAGTGCGCCAGTTCCCCTGGCAGTCTAAGCCTATAGCAGCATAACTAAGAGCTGGTCCAAGCCTGATCCAGCTCTAACTATAAGCTTTATCAGTCGTCCCCCATGATGGCAGGATGATTCTCACCCTGAATCACATCGTTTTAAAAGTTCACTCTGCACAAACTTCATCCCAGCCTGCAAACATTCAGCATCCAGCCTGAGGGAGCATGTGGACTTCTGTGTCCAACAAACCTGTTTAGTTTCAGATGGACATTTGACACCAAGCTGTCTGTGTTTAGTTACTGTTTTTATTCCATTGTATACTTTTTATAGAGTTTTTTTAAAAGTACTATGAATACTTCAGTATTTTTAAAAGCAAGTACTCCAGTACATTAACTCAAGTAATAATTTGACTGAGCTACTTTGACTTAGCTTTTATGTAGGGTTTAACAATTTTATAACTTACTTTTACTATTATATTGATTTAAATGTTGCTTTATTATTTTATTTTATAAATTTGTACTGTTTATTTTATTTCTATGTATTTATTCATTCAATTATTTGTTTTAATTGATCTACTCAGTTTTATTTTAAGCCTTAATTTTATTTTCAACTCTTATCCTTACCCTTTTTAAATGTATTTATTTTAACAATTTATATTCTTAATATTAATTTGATGCTTTTACTTATTTTAATTACACATATTTTATTCTTGTTGGTGTGCATTAGTCTCTATTTTAAAATCCATTTTTGTTTTTTAATATATCTTGCCATTATTTTATTTCTGTTTCTTTCTTGTTTTTAGTCTCTGTAAAGCTCTTTGGGTTGCATTTGATTTGTATGAAAGGTGCTTTATAAATAAAGCTTGATTGATTGATTGATATACTTTGATGTAAGTAATGAGGCTGTGTGCTCTGTCCACCACTGAAACAAGCACATATATTAGTTTCTTAACATCTTAAACCTTTCTTTGTGATGTTTTTCTCTGTGCAGAACAGGCTGGACTGTCTGGCTCTGATCCAGACCTTCCCCTCTCTCCCCTTGTCCCCCTTTAGTGGAGGGCCCATGGTCTGTGGCTTGAATACCAAGGAGCCAGTGGGCCATCAGTCCAGGACTGCTCTCTCCCTCTGTCCTCTCCAGGCTGCATTCACTGTCCTTTATGTGATCTCAGAGCTTCTGTCTCTGCTCTAGTACAATAAATGGTTCAATGAATAGAGACTGCCCAAGGTTTTATTGACACTTAGACTTTGAACACAGGTAAAGCAGCAGACAGTAACTTTACAGTACTTTACTTTACAGTTCAGCAGAACTATGTGCATTATCCAAAGTGCCACAGGACATTACATGTGTTTGTTTAGTTTGTTTTAGATATACTAATTAAAAGTCATGTGTTGTGTCCGTGCAGAAAACCAGAGTTTCTCCTCTGTTGAGTAGAACAGCGTCACACAGACTTCACCCCATACACCTAGAACATCTCAAATACCTTTGTAACTCAGAACACTTCAACGCTGCACTCAGAGACCCGAGATAAGAGTCTGTTAGATCTTTTCAGGTAATAACGAGAGTAAACATTGATGACAGCACGTCCTGAGCTTTAAATAATGATGACTTTATGCAGCTGTGTGAACATTAACGCTCGGTGTACACTGGGGTCGTTTGCCTTGCAGTATAGATCTGATCTGCTGCTTCGGATCCGTGCTCTCTTGTCTGTCAACATCCACTGGTTGTGTTTTCAGAACGCAGCATGGAGCAGGACCTCCGGACAGCTGGAGTCATGTGACCGAGGTTTTCCCACAGTAATCACTGAATCAAGGATTCTCCTCCTCCTCTCCTCATCCATGTTGTCTTTCTGGTCCTCTGAAAACCTCTGACCTGTTGACTCCAGGCCTGGCTCCGCTCATCATGACTTTGGTTTGTTGTTGTAGTTAAGTGAAATACGATCTGGTGATAACACAGAGTGTTTTATTCTGAAAATGAACCGGATGTTTTCATTTTGTTTTGGTGAAACCTGACTTCCTGTCCCGCTCCATCTGCTCTGTTGAGATTGATGCGTCGTGCTCCGGCATCCGGCAAAAATAGAAGTCTTGTGTATCTGATCCGGAGGACTCCGACCTGCTGGATCAGAGATGCAGCCGGAACACAATGGAGCGGATCCAGTGGAAGTTAACACATTGACAAGAATAGAAACCTATCAGATCCAGTGCTGTGACGGTTCAGAGACAGACCGGACACGGATCTGGTGGAATTTGTCCGTTACTCCGGCTGATCTCAGACCAGCACTCTGGAATATTCTTCTTCTGAAATGTGCCTGAGTTGGCCTCTCACACATGTCCATGTCTCCCATGCTGTGGTAGTCACAGTGTTCTGTTTTACCATCCTATCCAAGATGAAAACTACTCATCCTTCATTTATAGATCTTATAATAACCTCTGGGTTATTGTTCATGATTTCAATAAAAGGTATTTGAAATCAAGTGCAGACGGAGACAGAGTCATGCACTTTGAGCATCCAGTGCTAGATGTTATTGAACACAGTGTCAACAGATGAGTGAAAGAGAATAAACTGGAGAGGAGAAGTGAGTACGTTGATGTTGTTTTTCATCATGTCACGTGTCGCTTGTTCGTGTTAAATCAAACAGCTTAAAGATGTCCTGCTAAGTGGCTCTGCTCTGTAGAGACAGAATCCTGGATCATTATTCCGGCTCCCGCATTCGGCAAAAATAGAAGTCTTGTGTATCTGATCCAGAGGACTCTGACCTGCTGGATCAGAGATGCAGCCGGAACACAACGGAGCGGATCCAGTGGAAGTTAACACATTGACTAGAATAGAAACCTATCAGATCTGGTGCTGTGACGGATCAGAGATGGACCAGACATGGATCAGGTGGAATTTGGCCGTTAGTCTTCAGACTGATATAAATAAAGTATAACGTTGAATAGTTTGTAAGACTACAGGAGTTCTGAACTCTGACATTATTGTAAATAGTCAGTGGTGGACAGTAACAAAGTAAATATACTTGAGTAGATGTTTTGAGTATCTGTACTTTACTTGAGTATTTTTTGGGGAACTTATTACTTTGACTCCATTTAAAGACACATCTCATCCTTTTGACTCCTCTACATTTCTATCAGTGCTCTAGTTACTCTCTACTTTATCTTTGAAGTCAGCTGATGAGTCTTCTTCTCTGAAATTAGATCCCAAAGACCGTAAACTGTTGGTGTCCTTGTGTTTGGTTTGTCTCAGTGGTGTAGCCGTCAGTAGATCAAACGTTCTTCAGATCAGTGCGTTCATTTAGTCGTGGTGATGATGGCTATGACTGAGAAGGATGATGATTCTCTACCTGAACACCACGGCCATATTTTAAACCCACGTTTGAGCTTTTGAAATAAAGAATGATTGTTTGTATTGTTGTAAATCTCTGATCTGTTTACCACACAAACTTCATCACAGTCTCCAAAACATCAGCATCTAACCTGAGAAAGCATGTGGAGGTCTGGAGCTAACACACTGCTTTGATTCCAGAGGAACATTGGAAACTTGTCTGTGCTTGTAGTAACTTAGTTTAGATTTCATGGTAGACTTTTTACATATGAAATCATGTTTTCTAGATAAACAGAACGGAGCAGAATGTTCACCCATGCATTCTTGACTGACCTCATGCTTTGTGAAAATACGTCTAGAGATACTTTAAAAAGTACTTTCAATACTTCCGTATTTTTAAAAGGAAGTACTCCAGGACTTTAACTCAAGTCAGAATCTGACTGAACAACTTTCACTTGTATTGGAGGAATGTTTGACCAGGAGGATCTATACTCTGACTGAAGTCATGAAGACGTGGACTTTGTCCACCACTGTAAATAATAGCCTGCACTGGACTGGATGTCTGCCTGAAAAGTCCTAATGACTTCAGATGCTTGCGCAGTGTTGACGTACTTCTATTCTATTGAATCCTCACTTCTGAGTATGATGAGTCATAGACACAAAATGAAAAGGAAAGAAGAAGATAACCTCTCGTGGGTCCATCCTTGAGAATTACAGGATCCTTATTTCATCATTTCCTATCTCGTAACATGCCCCCCTGCTTGATGTTGATATAGTAGACCTATCCCAAATATTATTCAACACTTGGTGACAGTTTAAAAAAGGAGACTGGAGTGGATTAAGTGGATCAGTATCAAAGGAGCAATAAGACTGAACTTCTTTTAATTGGCACAAAATCTACACTAAACAAACTCCATGACTTCTCTATTCCCATCGACAACTCGTCCCTCTTCCCCTCCCCTCAGGTTAAGAGTCTGGGTGTCATCCTCGACAGCACCCTCTCCTTCACCTCCCATATCAACCACTTCACCTGGTCCGCCTACTTCCACCTACACAATATTAACCGTCTCCGTCCTTCACTCACTCCCCACTCCACTGCCATTCTTGTTCACAGCCTCGTCACCTCCCATTTGGACTATTGCAACTCCCTTCTGTTTGGCCTCCCACACAAAATCCTGCATAAACTTCAACTGGTTCAAAATTTAGCAGCCCGTATCATCACACGCACCGCCCCCATTCACCACATCACACCCATCCTGCAACAGCTCCACTGGCTCCCCATCACAGACCGGATCAACTACAAAAGACTTCTCCTCACCTTCAAATCCATACACAACCTCACCCCTCCATATCTCTCTGACCTCCTCCATACTGCCACACCCGTCCGCCATGAAAGCGAGGCTGGTGCAAAACGTCATATGTCCAGGGAACCTCCTGGAAAACCTCGATCCAACAAATTTGAATTGCGCATGCCTATTATGCATAAACAACAATAAACATGGCGAGCGGTACCGGTGTGACTGAGAGGAGATCAAGAAAAAACAATGGTTCAGGTGAAGAAGAAATGAACATTTGATCAGAAGAATCTAGAATGAACAAACAGCTGTTATCAGCAAGTCAATCCTCAAAGAGAACAAACAAGGAGGAAGGGAAAGTCTGGCTTCAGATCTTGAACCGGGTAAATGAGTGTGGTGTTTCTGAGCACGCTCAGCAGAAGACCTACTGTCGTGTCTTAACAGCCTGTGATGTGCAGATGTAGAATGAACCTCATGACACTGGCCAGTTTGAATAGTAATTAGATTTATTACAATCAAACAGCATCAGCATCAGTAACAAGCTTCGCGACTGCTTGGAAGATGACCGGGCCAGATGAAGTCGCCTCTCTCCTGTCTCCACCTTCTGACTTAAATACTCTTAAGGTGCACTTAAATTAGAATGAGGGTGTCCTCAAAACATACACATATATGGAGTATCCAATACAAGTTTAACCTTAGCTGCTATTTGACTCTATTTCTGAAAACCTTGAAATGACAACAGTCAAGCGACCGTTGGTCAAAGATGCCAACTGTCATAGTCAGTCATTATTTTTTGTTTAGGTCAAAGGTGATCTTTTTTAGGCCCTCTTCTTCTGGGGCCATTCTACAATAACTCATTATTGTGGGCCCCTGAAATTATTTTAAACAACACAGACTAGCAACATATACTTAATCTCATGTGGTTGAATATCAGATACTTCACTACAAAATAAAATAAGCAACATGAAAGCAGCTTTGAGCAACAAGCACCGCCACCAACGTGGTCCAGGTGGAGGACCACCTGTCCCCCCATTGAAGGATGAGGACTTGTTAATGGAGTTGTTTTGGAAGGATTCACTTCACCATGTTGCTGGTAGGTTACCTAAGAATGGCGTCTCCTAAATCTAAATCTGCTGTATATTTCACATCGTCATACTTTTCCAAAGGATTGGTTCGATCCCTAAATATCCGTTGTCTTCTCATATTTGGTCTTAAACAGTAACACATAAGCACAATGTCCTCCATCCTTTAAACAGCCTAACAGGTGAGGTAATCCTGCCGTTAGCACCTGTAATGGTGGGGTCTACCTCCATTAAATGTAATGCTTTGTTGGGCCGTTCACCCGGCTCATGACCGCTAATCCATCTTTTTTCACTATAAGAACAAACGGCCCGTTTTCATTGCTAATGACTCACTCAAACATTTTAGATCCAGACTCAAAACTTATGGTTTACTCCATCTGACCACAACTTCATAGTCCATTCTTTTAAACCTTTTTAAACTGTATTTTATTTTTGTTGTTTACTTAAACTCTGTGTTTGTTTTAATGATGTAAGGTGACCTTGAATGTCAAGAAAGGCACCTATAAATAAAATGCATTTTTATTATTATTATCATTATTATTATTATTATTATTATTATTATTATTATTATTATTATTATTATTATTATTATTATTATTATTATTATTATTATTATTATTATTATTATTATTATTATTATTTTAATAAAGGACATGAACCCTTTGACACACTATAGGATTTGAGGATTCCTCACTTCTGTAGAAAACATAACACAGCGCTTGTCAACATTTGTAAGTAAATTTGCAACATACTGTAAGTCCCACAGCTCTGTGAGGAACTGGTACCTATGTTCTCAAAGTCTACCGTCTTCACTACTTCAGTTTGTTTCCAGTTCTAAGGAAGGGGAAATGTCTTCCTCGAGTCCTGGAGGGAAACAAAGGCCCTGTGAGACTGGACGTCATCCAACACTTCCTGTTATGTTAGCTTGTTAGTTATGGTATATTTACTAAGAGCCAAAGTCATTACCTCCAACAGAGCGAGCACACATCTGCATGGAGATGAATCTGTCATTCACAGTTTGCTACATGAGTTTGATTCTGAAGAACAAACATGTTTACTGTATGTTCGGTGCCAGCGGCATGCAATCCCTCACAAACAGATATCCCTACACGTCACAGAGGGAAGTTAAAACTGCAAAGCAATCACAGTTTGTTTAAGATGAGGCTCGGGAGCAGCTGTTCAAAGAAGACGTTGTGCAGACACTGGATTTCGTCTCTCCGTTGGATGTCCAGTGATAGTCTGAAACATGAATCGTCTGCATAAAAACAACACCCTGAACAGACTCACCTTTGCTCATCAGAATCACAGCCCCTGGAGGCTGGGTGTGGTGTAAATATAAATGAATTGTAGGAGTCATGGTTGGATCGATCACACTCACCCCTCTACCTTCTGCGTGCATGTTTTCTGCTTAACTCACTCTGGTACCAGTTATTTGTTTTGTTTTGTGGAGAACAAGTCGTTAAATAAATGTCTCACAGTAAATCACACAGGTCCTCTCAGAGGTTTAGTCTCTGCATGCACGCTCTTACAATACATACATTTCAGGTGAAGGACTGATAGTGTGCCAAATCTGACTCCATGTTCATGTGATCAAAGATAGGCAATTATCAGAATATAAAAGTACTGCAGCAGTAAAAGGATCAAACTAACTAGCACAGAACAAAGAGCTATTTGATGATGCAATCCTGTAATCCACTCTTACCCACATGGGAGTGGCTGAAAACAATGAAAAACAAAATCCAGTCTTGTTTCTGTTAAACTCAAAGTGCTGAGTTGTTAAATTCCTGAATGTATCTGAGTAAAAGCTGCAGAGCGGCCCTCTGATGGGTTCAATGAGGTCGCTTTTAGCACTGAAAACATCATGTGGTGTTAAAAACATAAGCTGACCTGTAAACACTGACAGATATGTTTGAAAAAAAAAGTGTTACAAATCAAAGAAGATTCAAAATTAAAATGCATTTCAATATTTCAGAATTTGGTTTTAATTCACAATATAAATGTTTTTACAGTTAAACTGTTTCTAAGGACAATAATACTGTTTCATTTTACAAAACACATGCAGGACTCCAGAGGAGGAAAACGTCTGCAAGTTTTTACACAACGCTGAAAAACTAGTCCATGCATTTGTTACCTCCAGGTTAGATTACTGTAACTCCCTCTTATCAGGCTGCCCCAATAAGTCTCTAAAGATTCTTCAGCTAGTTCAAAACACTGCAGCTCGAGTGCTGACTAGAACTAGGAAGAGAGAGCACATCTCTCTTCCCTACACTGACTCCCCATAAAATCTAGACTACAATTTAAAATCCTTCTTCTGACCTACAAAGCTCTTTCTTTCACAATTCTTTTTATTGATTTTGATAGTACAGTGCATGTAAGCTTGACAGTGTAAAAAAAGGTAGGTACAAAGAGTGTGCACAAATGACCGCATTTCAATGCAACATATTGCAACAATTTTACTGGCCTATTCACGACCATAACCCCAAGTCCCTCCCACCCAAAACCTCACAATACTTACATAAGACAGCAAAAACAAAAAAAAACAAAAAAAAACAAAAAAAACACACAAAACAAACAAAACAGACAGACCAAATTTGGGGAAGATAGATAAATAAAGGACTAAAAATTGAAAAGCTAGACAAACATTAAGGCACTAGAGATAGATAGGAGGAAGAGGGGGAGAGAAGGGAAGAGAGAGAGGGGAGGGGGGAGCAACTAAGCTTCGTCTGGATGAACAGTTGTTTTGTCTAAGTATTCGGTGAAGGGCTTCCAGGTCTTGTCAAAAGAATTCCTTGATCCTGCAAGTGAGAATCGGATCTTCTCAAGTTGGATATGACTGAGGATCTCCCTGAGCCAGCTGTTATGGGAAGGAGGGAGCGTGTGCTTCCACCTGAACAGGATGAGGCATCTAGCTAGTAGAGTTGTAAAGGCTAAGACACACCGTTGGTCCGCTGAGAGGTTGGGCACTCCAGAAGGTGGGACACCAAATAGGACAGTGAGTGGGTCAGGGAGAAGGACTGTGTGAAATACTGTTCCCAGTGTACCAAAAATTTGACTCCAAAATCCTTGTAGTTGTGGGCAGGACCAGAACATATGGGAGTGATTAGCAGGTGAATTCTTGCATCTGTTACAAGTGTCATCAGTGTCCGGGTAGATTTCAGCCAGTCGTGCATTTGTGTAGTGTGCTCTGAATATAACCTTACACTGCAAAAGTCCGTGTCTGGCACACAGCGAAGCTGAATGGACAAGAGCAAGGCTTTGCTCCCATTGGTCATCAGGTACAGTAATGCCAAGTTCCTGCTCCCATGTCAGTTTCAGTTTGGTTGTGGGATCGGGGTTAAGGGAGTCGATGGCGCTGTATAGTAAAGAAATGGAGCGTTTCTGAGTGGGGTCAAAGGTGAGGAAAGAGTCAATCGGGGACCCAGGTGGGTGGTTGTGAAAATGAGGATACTTTGTTTTAATAAAGTGTCTGATTTGAAGGAATCGGAAGAAGTGTGGGCCGGGGAGATTTAGTCTGGTCGACAGCTCAGAGAAGTCAGTGAATACTCCTTCCTTATACAGGTCTTTGATGTTGCTACAAAGCTCTTAATGATCAGACACCTTCATATCTTAAAGAGCTCATAGTGCCCTATTACCCCTTTAGAACACTACGCTCCCAACACGCAGGCCTGCTGGTCGTACCTAAAGTCTCTAAAAGTAGTATGGGAGGTAGAACCTTCAGTTATCAGGCCCTTCTCCTTTGGAATAATCTACCAGTGGAGCTGGATCAGGCTTGGACCAGCTCTTAGTTATAGGCTTAGACTGCCGGGGGAACTGACACACTGGGATCCTATCTCGCCCCCGTCCCCCCAACCCCCTCATCACTTACTTTAACTCTCCCTGTCCCATTAAAGTTACTAACCATAGACCTTTCTGGAGTCCCTAAGCTCCCTTGTCTCGTAGGTTCCTCTGAACTGCTGTAGACGTCCTCCTGCTGTGGACGTTCCAGACTCCAGCTGATACGGACGTGCTGGTTAAATATCAGATACTCCAGCGGCAACAGCTACTACTACTCGTCTCATCACTATCACCTCTCCCTCTCTCTCTTATTCTCCTCTATCCCTCTTTCCAGACCCAACTTGGTCGAGGCAGATGGCTGTCTAACATGAGTCTGGTTCTGCTCGAGGTTTCTGCCTGTTAAAGGAAGTTTGTCCTCTCCGCTGTAACTAGCTAAATACTGCAAGGTGCAATGCTCATGGTGGATTAAGGTGGGGTCAGACTGAGTCTTATCCTGTCTTGGTGTTGGGTCTCTGTTCATAGTTTGACATAGAGTGGTGTAGACCTGCTCTGTTTGTAAAAGAGTCTTGAGATAACCTTTGTTTTGTCTACTTTACTGCTGTAACACTTTAAATTTCCCCTTTGTGGGACGAATAAAGAAATATATTATCTTATCTTATTCAATGTGAGTGGACCCACACCTGTCATATTACCACACTGTTAGATCAGCAGAATGGGACACCCAATGTGTGTCACAGTCTGATGGATGTATGAACTGTGATTGCAGCTTTGGGTGGTGCTGTGGTAAGAGACAAATATCCCTCAGAGGACAATCAAGTGTATCTTTAAACATGTCAGTCAAATGTCCTTCACCTGTGCAGTTTTGCATCATGTCCCATTCCAGCAGTGGACAGCCACTGCAGTTATATTCCTGCTGGCACCAACACAACAGCGGAGTGCATGTTTTATTCTCCTGTACGATGAATCAGGTGCCATAGTGAGTTTTCTTCCCTTCCTGTAATAAAGATAACATACAGGGAGACATCCTGTACTGTTCACTTAGCCACAATGTACACTCATGAAGAACTGCAAAATAGTTACTGGAAGAATTGATCATTGAGAGGATTACCTCATGTCACTACAAGCACTGCATGTTTCACACTGAGTCAAAGCCTGGCACAGTCTGTTTGTCGCAATCACTGCAGCTTTGGGAACTAAACAGTAGCTCAGGGGAACTCACCTGTCTTGTAACCCCATGACACGGGTTGGGTGTGAAATACTGCAGAAGCAGTCTGAACTGTGCGAGTGGTGAGTTTCCATTGTCACAGCCTGGGTTAGCACATGACGCCCCAGCTTGCCCTGGAATGCTAAGTGGGGAAGTTTGGTGTGTTGGTATGAAGGTTGCTGGGAGAGGAAAGACAGATCCAAACACGAATGACTGCACCTTGTTTTCAAATCCAGGTTTGAGGGCAGGAGTGGGATAAAAGAGACAGATATGTCTGATAGCATGATTGTGCACCAGACTGTGCAGTTTCCTTTTTAAAGATAATGCACGTACTAGAATAATGGATGAGCTTCATGTGTTCCCGCAACCCTGAGGAGTTGGTCAGATAAAGCAAGATAAATGTTGACCTGACCTTATGATGACATATTAATTATAGGGTTGTTAGCAGCACACAGGGAGAGGATAGAATGGAAGGATATGAGTTGAGCTGTTCTTTTAATGAAACACACATTAAGGAGTGAAAAGAGAAATTGTGAATGCTGCTCATCAAACATTCTCAAACATTCTCAAACATTCTTCAGTGGATGGTTCACCTCAACTTTGGCTTCAGAGTCCTGCAGCCTTACACAAGAACAGATGTTGACCTGCAAGAGATCTATTCACTCATCTACCAGTGAGCAACCCGCTCTCCTCCTGAGCCACAGCTGCCTCCTTCTTTACAAAGGAATGCAAACTCAAGGCTGACCTTTTTAGTGTCGCTTTTAACTGAGATTAATTCTTATCATTTATTTCACCTTACTTTATTTATTTATTCATTTATTTATTAACAAGTTCAAATTTTAGGCACTTTTTATTTATTTTAATTTTATTTTAACTATTTTTTTGTATTTTTATTTTTTAAGTATATCATCTTAGTTTCTTTTAATGGTTTAATTATTTAGTGTTTTATTATCTTAGAAATGTATTTTATTTTGTTTATCTATTTATTTATTATCTAGTTGAAATTTTTGTCACTTTTTATTTATTTAATGTATTTATTTTAAGTATAGCATCCTATTTTCTTTTAATGGTTTAATATTTTAGTGTTTTATTATCTTAGAAATGTATTGAGTTTTAACATCTTATTTTTCCTCCAGTGTTTCCTCATTAAGATATCATGAGAGCGTTTCCTCAGTTCGTTTAGCGACTTCTTTCTATTTTTCAATTATCAATTCATTTCATTTTCATTGTTATTATTATTATTATTGTTGCATGTATTGTGTTCTTAAACTTAGGATTGTGGGGTGGGTTTGGAGTCGGGGGTGGGGTTGGGATTTGGATGGGGGTCTTTTTATTTTTATATATCTATATATATATTTTTTTTTAATTGTATTCTATTTGAAGTTGTTTTTATGTTCAGCACTTACAATGTCATTGTATGAAAAGTGCTTTATAAATAAAGTCTGATTGATTGATTGATTGGAACATGTAAACTGCACAACACTGTCTACATTATAGTCCTGATGAATTTTCATTACATAATATTCTATGTCTACTAATTCTGACTCAAACTAAATCATTGCTAACACACAAAAGACAAAGTTCTGACTTTTGCCGGAGTGCCCCGTGTGCATGCAATAACTCTTTATTCTGCAGTATCTAAGTCTTCATCCAGCTGCCGGTCTGTCACACAGAGCACGCTCACTGGACTGATGTCAAAGGTCCATGTATCTGTGGCAGAGCTGAGGCGGTGCAGAGCAGACTATGAGTGTGTGTAGACATCAAACAGGGCAGATAGGGCAGATAAGGCAGGCAGGGCAGAGAGGGCACATAGGGGTATGTCTGCAGAGCAGCGGTGAGTCTGCATACCTCCATAAAAAAGCAAACAGACTTTTTCTCACCTGAATGCTTGGACTAGAAGATATAAAATCACAGCCTCTTGGCGTGCAGGTGAAGAGTGAGTCATGTCAGGCTTTATCTTGAAAGGCACTACAAATCATTTGCTAGGTTTCTGTGAACCTGTACTGTATGAAAGTCACACCAGTACACTGACACACACACACACACACACACACACACACACACACACACACATAAAAACCCTGTAAATAAAAGCAGCCACACCTGAGCTGTGATGGTTGGCTGGTTATCAGGGCTCAGACTCAGCGGTCTGAGGTGTGTCATGTTTGCCTGAGTGTCTCTGTGAATGTGTGATCTTTATTGGACGTTAAAGTTGGGACATTGTAAGTTTGTGTGAAACTACTTCTGCCTGGCCCCACTGTGAACTCAGCGGATGTGACTAAGTAAAGGTTGGTGTGTGGAAACAGTCACATAACACCACAAGAATAACGCAATGTCAAAGAATGTAAATCCCCTTGTCCCTGTGTCTCTGTCGCCTGGTGTCGGCTCTGTGGTGCTTTGAGGGAAGTCTATGTGTTTACTGTTCACTGCTGTGTTGAAGAGTCCAGTTTTCTGCAGCACATCAGTTATCATATTGTTGTAGTAGTTTCAATGTTCTCATCTGGCTTGAACCACGTGCACGGTGCAACAGCCTGTACCTTTAAAAGTGATTCTCTTTTCACTGGAGCTTGGCTCCGGAAAATGTGTCATGTAAATGAAGAAAACAGAGAGGGTTTGAAGAAGTTGTGGTTCTTTTATGCCCAGACATTTCCCCTCCACACTGGCAGGCGGATTCCTGTAAGGCTGCTGGACTCTCATGAATCTGCATTTCCACTGAATTCCTTTTCCTCACCTTTAGGTATGATGTGATGTTATTCAATGGAAGGATTGTGACTCACGGTCCTTTAGGTTTCTTACTTTATAGTTCTCATTTTAATGCAAGGATGTTGCACTTTAATCAGAGATGCTGTTTGTTGTAATTGTTGTTTTAGCTGCAACAACTCCAGCTCTAGTTCATATAACTAGACCCCAATCAAGCTGGTTCTCCTACACCTTAGAAGTCTCTGCAGCTATCAGCAGGATACTGAGCTGCAAAGCACTCCACCCTGACACAGCTCCAAATAGCATTTCCTGTAATCTAGCAAAGTTTTGATAGCAAGGTCTGTTGTTCCAGATGTTTGAATGCCAAATGAGACGCAGAGCTGAGAGACCAAAACAAATCCAGGGTTGCTCTGGGATCATGGGAACAGTTTAAGAGAATCCAGATACAGAAATTGGACTTTTATGTGGATCATGAGCGTTCTTTTATCCTCGTATTGTTTGAATACTCAATCAAGGCTCTGAAACCAGTTCTACACTTGTCTAGTCTCGATCTCAAGCCGCATGATGGTCCGTAGACCTCCTGTTGTTTTGAATCTTTGATCTGTGAGTCGAGAGCTGCAGCGTATTTCTCCTGTCGTCTATGCCTCCATATTTAATCTTTGTGCACATGATACTGAGTCCCTTGGGAGATGGTGATTGAATCAGGTGGAGGGCAGCATGAAGCAGAGCAGCAGTCTTTTTTATCGGACTAATCTGAACTCTCAGCATTCTTAGGAGCTAAGTGACCGGCACCAAGCAGAGCAAAGACAACAGAACTGGATTAAGCAGCTGGCAGCAGCTGACAGGAGAGCTGGGAACAAGCTAAACTGCAGTTACTGGTGCTTTACAGATTTCCCAGAAGTCTCTTTATGTGTGTGGGGTGGGGGGGGGTGGGGGGCAAAGAAAGCATGACAAAGGGGGTCTTTTATGTTTTTTTCTCGCTGCTCTGTTATTATTGCTGTAACACTTCCCAAATGACCGAATACCCTCATTGATAGAAAGAGTGTGTTCAGCAGCGAACGCCTGATCAATGTGTCACAGTGCTGTGAGCTGCTGGACTTTGCTCTGAGCTGCAGAGTCAATGCATAGTTTTGAGCCTGTGATGTAAACAGTGACTGCACTGCTGCGTGGGAAGGCTCCTCCTCCTCCTCCCTCCATCACTGTCCCACCATCTCCTTTCATGGCCATGTGGAGACACAAAGCAGTGTCAGCACAAGACAACGCTTTCCAAAGGGATGGCGCCCCCTTGAGGACACGTGGCTCTCATGCTGTTTGCATCATGGATTGTTCATACAGAGGGAAATGAAATCAGTGCACTGCACTGCTTACTTACATCATAAATCCAGGACCACGCATGTTGCATTCTAAACGTATGTAATGACATTATATCTCACACTTTCACTGACCCAGGAGGATGAATCTGATTCTAACACAGACCAACATTATCATCAAGTACAGAATAACATCTCAGGAACACACTTATAATAAAGATCAACAGGGAAACCACAGAGGGTTTCACTGATTGATAATTCAGTCCCCACAGTTGCCTTCATTTCCTCTCTTTCTGCCTGCCCTGCTCATCCGTCTCATATCTTCAGTCAGTCAGTCAGTCAGTCAGTCAGTCAGTCAGTCAGTCAGTCAGTCAGTCAGTCAGTCAGTCAGTCAGTCAATCAATCAATCAATCAATCTTTATTTGTATCTCGCCAAATCACAACAAATGTCATCTCCAGACTCTTTTCCAAACAGAGCAGGTCTAGACCACTCTATGTTAAATTATGAACAGAGACCCAACACCAAGACAGGATAAGACTCAGTCTGACCCCACCTTAATCCACCATGAGCATTGCACCTCACAGCATTTAGCTAGTTACAGTGGAGAGGACAAACTTCCTTTAACAGGCAGAAACCTCGAGCAGAACCAGACTCATGTTAGACAGACATCTGCTGAGACCGAGTTGGGTCTGGAAAGAGGGATAGAGGAGAATAAGAGAGAGAGGGAGCGGTGATAGTGATGAGACGAGTAGTAGTAGCTGTTGCCGCTGGAGTCCAACACGTCCGTATCAGCTGGAGTCTGGAACGTCCACAGCAGGAGGACGTCTACGGCAGCTCAGAGGAACCTACGAGACAAGGGAGCTCAGGGACTCCAGAAAGGTCTATGGTTAGTAACTTTAATGGGACAGGCAGAGTTAAAGGAAGGGATGAGGGAGTTGGGGGGAGGGGGAAGGGGGTGAGATAGGATCCCAGTGTGTCAGTGCGACAGTTCCCCCGGAAGTCTAAGCTTATAGCAGCATAACTAAGAGCTGGTCCAAGCCTGATCCAGCTCTAACTATAAGCTTCATCAAAAAGGAAAGTTTGAAGCCTACTCTTAAAAGTAGAGAGGGTGTCTGCCTCCCGGACCCTGACTGGTAGATGGTTCCAAAGGAGAGGGGCCTGATAACTGAAGGTTCTACCTCCCATACTACTTTTAGAGACTTTAGGTCCGACCAGCAGGCCTGCATTCACACTGTGCTGTGTTGACTTCTCGTATGTGTGGAGTGTCAGGTTAAGCACCAGGGTCCAAACAATGAAGTGATAGATGATGTTGTATGTGTGTCAGTGTTGAGTGTCTAACCCGCAGGTGATCCCTGTCACCTTTTATTGGGAGACTGGCCCGAGCAGTGGAGCAGAAGCTAGGCTAGGCTACAACCAGGTAACCTGGGATCTCACCTGCTGTCCAGGTAGCACAGGAGCTCCTCCCCCGTCTCTGTCAGTCTGTTGAGTTTATTTATTGTTCATATACGTTGTGACCATAGAGGTGTCCCCTTGTGTCCTCAGTTAGCAGCATGTCCTTGTTGCTGAATCACACAGTTTTCAGTTTGGTTGTATCTCTCTCAACAGCGGATCCATGTGCTGAGCATACACTGACACTGACATTACTGTGTGTGGGGGGGTAGTTTGATTTCATAAGCCCCCCCAGTCTGTAGCGGCTCATAGCCTTCTGTACTGTACACAAAGTTTAATCATGGATGAAGATTTAAAACGTCAACTAAACTGAGCCACCACTGGCCTCGTGGTTTAAGCACGCACCTCACATGCAGAGGCTATAGTCCTTGTAGTAGAGGTCGCTGGTTCTACTCCCGGCCTTGACCTTGGCTGTCCGATCAATAATCAAACCCCCCACTCCTCACCATGCTGCACTCGTGGATACATCACTGGTAGTGCTGGATGAAGCACAACACTGTCACATCCTCAGCAGACATCATGCTGTTTGTATCTGATCTTCCACAGTAGTGGGTCATCAGTGGGTAATGAGCAGTGGGCTCAGCATGCAGTCCTGTGGAAACCCAGTGCTTAGCTGACACACAGACTGGGACCTGGCAGTGAGAAAGTCCAGTATCTAGTGGGACTCAGACTTAGTGGGCCCAGTTTGCTTTCAAGTGCTGGAGTACTTAAGTCCACAAACATCACACGGTGTTTTATTTATTATCTTGTCCTAAAAGTCAGACTCAATCCCTCCTCTTTGTCTCTACAGGAGTGACTTTAGTTTTTTGTGCAGTGTTTAATCACAAACATATTGTCTCATGTTACTCTCTACACATCGAGCAGATCATATTATCTTATAGACACAACTATTACATCAGGATCGCCTCTGACCTGGTCTACACAGCACCCTGGGCCCACTCCAGTCCACCTGCTGTCCCAACAGATCAACAGACTCTGCTGGTTTCACCCTTTGTTTCCCTGTTCAGTACAGTTTATTATTATACTTCTTAAATTGCCCGATTGGGGGTTATGGGGTTTGGGGGCCGCTAATGCGCGCTATCCGTTCCCTGTACGACCATAGTGAGAGCTTTGTCCGCATATTTGGCACAAAGTTGGACATGTTCTCAGTGTGTTGGCCTCCGCCAGGGTTGCCTTTTGTCACCTGTCCTGTTTAATCTTTATGGAGGGGGGAGGAGGGTCTCCAGTTTGGGGGGCTCAGAATTTCATCTCTGCTTTTTGCAGACGATGTGGTTCTGTTGGCTCCTTCAAGCTGGGACCTCCAGCAGGGATTGGGGCGGTTTGCAGCTGAGTGCTGGGATGGGAGTCAGTACCTCCAAGTCTGAGGCCATGGCTCTCTTCTGGAAATCAGTGGATTGCTCTCTCCTGGTGGGGAGTGAGACTTTGCCCCAAGTGGGGGACTTGGGGTCTGGACTGCTACCTCCACAACCCGACCCCGGATAAAAGGAATAAAATGGATGGATGGAAATTGTCCGTATTGTCCATGCTGCTGTTGTTGTTGCACATGTTTAAAACATCACATTTATTGTTAGCTAGGTTAATGGCTACATTCCTCTACATGTCAGGCTGTATGAAAGTAGAGCAGAATGGTGATATAGACTGCTGTCCTGGATGACTTCTGGGTGATCTCTAAAGATGTCAGATGGGAGAGGGGGTTTGTGACATATGTGTACATGTAGAATGCTGGTGTACAGGTGTGTGGTCCAAATCTCTTATTAAATAAATAAATACAAAAATAAAAGACTAGTAGGTGCTGTTTGTAATATTCTTATCAGGGCCGAAGCAACAAAGCACTGTTACAAAAGATATCTAATAAATGGAATGAGGATCTTGATATTGTAGATGCAAAAACAGAATACAAGGATTTTTTAAAACTAACATATAACATAAGCACTAATGAAAATCTGCACCTAATCCAGTATAGGCTAATGACAAGAATGTACTATAGTAGAGACAAATCCATACATTTGACCCCAGCTGCTCAGAGAGATGTTTAAAATGCAACTCCCACAGCGACTCCCTCATACATGCCTTTTGGTATTGTACCAAAATCAGGACAACTTAGGTTAATATTGAAAAATGGATTTCTAAAATATATGATTATAAAATTGAGTTTTCACCAGTTCAACTGTTGGAAAATAAGACACCGGTCTGGATGTCAAATTCTGTTTTCATCATTAGTTTTTAAGAAACTGATTCTGAAAAATTGGGATAGAGATAGGGATTCAAACTACCTGTGAGATCAATTTAATGTAACTGTAATGTGAATGAAAAACACAAACAGGATCTATGGAATGACATATGATTTTCTTTGTTTGTTTTGTTTATTTGGTGTGTTGTTGTTTTTTGGAATTAAGATGATTATTTGAAACACAGAATGTACAGACGTATTTAGACCCTTGCATACTCAATAAAATAAAATTACATATAAAAATAAAAACAGAATAATGAAGCAATTCAACTCTCATATCTACCCTTTTTATTTATTTATTTCAACTCTTCATATTCTTTATGTTAATTTGGTGCTTTAACTTATTTCAATTACACATATTTTATTGTTGTTGGTGTGCATTAGCCTCTATTTTAAAAACCATTTCTGTTTTTTAATGTTTTGCCATTATTTTATTTCTGCTTCTCTCTTGTTTTCAGTCCCTGCAGTCTATTTATCAATGTGCAATTATTACTTCATCTCACTCCTACCATGCTAAATCTGTTTTTCTCCCCACCCTCTCGGTTCTGTACGTTGCTTTTAACCTACGTTACTAGTCTGTGCACATTTCTCACTGTATCACTGGTTTTGTAAATATATTTAAATGTACTTTTTTAGTTCTGTACATACTTTTCTTAAGATATTGCTTATTTACTTTTTTAATTGCTAATAATGTTTTAATTATTAATATTTTATATGCTCTTGTTTACTTCATACTGTTTTGCACTGTCTACTTTGCTGCTGTAACACTCTAAATGTCCCCGTTGTGGGACGAATAAAGGAATCTCTTATCTTAAAGCTCTTTGAACTGCATTTGATTTGTATGAAAGGTGCTCTATAAATGAAGCTTGATTGATTGATTGATTGATTGACTGACTGTGTGTGTAGTGAAGAGCAAAGGCGACACCCCCATCAATCATCACTGAATTAACTAATTATGTAAATTCAACCGCAGGTACGTGTTCACACAGTATTATAGTCCCTAGTTTGGCTCTAAGGACCGATCACAGGTGATGCTTTAAAGCAAAGATTCAGAAGCAGCACCACGCCTCCTCCTGGCACCCTAAAAAACAAAGACTATCACCGTTACCTAGAAACTCTGAATATGAGAGGGCTATTTATTAATACAGTGACACACATGTCAGACTTACCTGAGACTATGCTGTCTCACTGTCCCCCCCTCTCAGCTCGGCTCTTTGTGGACCCTTTGTGTGTCCTTGCCACTGTAACTTGCTAAATGCTGCAGTGCTCTGCTCATGGTGGATTAAGATGAGATCAGACTGAGTCCTGTCTGTAAGAGGGGACTGGATCTGATCCAGTCTTGATGTTGGGTCTTTGTTAATAATAGAACATAGAGTACAGTCTGCTCTGTTTGGAAAGAGTCTGAGGAGAACGTTTGTTGGGATTTGGTGCTTTATGAATAATGATTGATTTGCTTCATAAAACATTATGAAACATTTTTCCTGTTTGTGTTGTTGTACGATCTTTTTGTTTAAGTATTAACAATAATCATCCTTTAAATGCTGTGGTTCATTATTGCATCTATTCCTCTCTGTTGTTGGGTACATGTGGCTCAGTGCTGCTGCAGGTTGTCTTCTCATCAGTAGAAAAATGGTTCAATCCCCTTCTTCTTGGGCTGGACACTGAACCCTGAAAAGCTCCTGAAGGTAAACCTGTTGCTGATCACCAAGGTTGTTATAGTTTTGCATTTCTCATGAGTTTTTATTTTATTTTGTTTTGAATTATTGTTTTCAATTTCTATTTAGTTTTAATTGAGTTTTTAAAGCGGGTCTGCTAGTTTAGTTAAGTTTTTATTAGTCTCAGTATTAGTTTTAGTTGAGTTTTATTAGTCTCAGTATTAGTTTTAGTTGAGTTTTATTAGTCTCAGTATTGTAGTCTTTTTTGTAAAATGGGTTAGTTTTAGTTGAGTTTTATTAGTCTCAGTATTAGTTTGAGTCTTTTTGTGACATGGGTTAGTTTTAGTTGAGTTTTATTAGTCTCAGTATTAGTTTTAGTTGAGTTTTATTAGTCTCAGTATTAGTTTGAGTCTTTTTGTGACATGGGTTAGTTTTAGTTGAGTTCTATTAGTCTCAGTATTAGTTTTAGTTGAGTTTAATTAGTCTCAGTATTAGTTTTAGTTGAGTTTAATTAGTCTCAGTATTAGTTTTAGTTGAGTTTTATTAGTCTCAGTATTAGTTTTAGTTGAGTTTTATTAGTCTCAGTATTAGTTTGAGTCTTTTTGTGACATGGGTTAGTTTTAGTTGAGTTTTATTAGTCTCAGTATTAGTTGTAGTCTTTTTTGTAACATGGGTTAGTTTTAGTTGAGTTCTATTAGTCTCAGTATCAGTTTTAGTTGAGTTTTATTAGTCTCAGTATTAGTTTTAGTTGAGTTCTATTAGTCTCAGTATTAGTTGTAGTTGAGTTCTATTAGTCTCAGTATTAGTTTTAGTTGAGTTTTATTAGTCTCAGTATTAGTTTTAGTTGAGTTCTATTAGTCTCAGTATTAGTTGTAGTTGAGTTCTATTAGTCTCAGTATTAGTTTTAGTTGAGTTCTATTAGTTTCAGTATTAGTTTTAGTTGAGTTTTATTAGTCTCAGTATTAGTTGTAGTCTTTTTTGTAACATGGGTTAGTTTTCATGTGTGAGATTCAAAAAGGTCAGTAAAGGCACCGTGTAAGCTTCCTCCCTCCCGTGATGTTCCTGCGTATGTACTGACCAGCAGCTATCAGGTCGCCGGTTGAAGCGATGCATCAGTGTTTTCTGCAGTCCTCCAGTTGTCATCATGCTGCCTAGCAGGGGGTTAGCTTCTGTTTCAGGGGAAGGGGGCTGGGCGCTCTCCCTTACCTTAACAAGGTAAGTTAGGTTAGCCATCTTATGTGAGTTTGTCAAATGGATTCTAAGATTAGTGGGATTTTTACCCTTGAAAAATGTTGAGTAGAGCTGCTTTCTCCCCACTTTCGGTGCCATTAAGGCTCTGCTAGCAGGTAAAGTGAGGACGCTCTGCAGCAGGTAAAGTGAGGGAGCTCTGCAGCAGGTAAAGTGAGGACGCTCTGGTAGCAGGTTAAGTGTGGACGCTCTGCTAGCAGGTAAAGTGAGGACGCTCTGCTAACAGGTAAAGTGTGGACGCTCTGCTAGCAGGTAAAGTGAGGACGCTCTGCTAGCAGGTAAAGTGTGGACACTCTGCTAGCAGGTAAAGTGTGGACGCTCTGCTAGCAGGTAAAGTGAGGACGCTCTGCTAGCAGGTAAAGTGTGGACACTCTGCTAGCAGGTAAAGTGTGGACACTCTGCTAGCAGGTAAAGTGTGGACGCTCTGCTAGCAGGTAAAGTGTGGACACTCTGCTAGCAGGTAAAGTGTGGACGCTCTGCTAGCAGGTAGAGTGTGGATGCTCTGCTAGCAGGTAAAGTGAGGACGCTCTGCTAGCAGGTAAAGTGTGGACGCTCTGCTAGCAGGTAAAGTGTGGACGCTCTGCTAGCAGGTAAAGTGTGGACACTCTGCTAGCAGATAAAGTGTGGAAGCTCTGCTAGCAGGTAAAGTGAGGACGCTCTGCTAGCAGGTAAAGTGTGGACGCTCTGCTAGCAGGTAAAGTGTGGACGCTCTGCTAGCAGGTAAAGTGTGGACACTCTGCTAGCAGATAAAGTGTGGAAGCTCTGCTAGCAGGTAAAGTGAGGACGCTCTGCTAGCAGGTAAAGTGTGGACGCTCTGCTAGCAGGTAAAGTGTGGACGCTCTGCTAGCAGGTAAAGTGTGGACGCTCTGCTAGCAGGTTAAGTGTGGAGATAGATTGACAAAGCCATTTCTCTATAATTTTAGTTTATTTTAGTTAGTTTTGTAAACTGTATACAGTTAGGTATTGTTTTTTTGTAAAGCCTCATTTTTATTTTTATTTTAGTTAACAAAAAAGTTTTTTCACCTCTTGTTCTCGTTATTTTGTCAGTTTTCGTTAACGATAATAACCTTGGTGCTCACACATTCACAAGCCAACAGAAGCAGTTTGGGGGGTACCGCTCAGCCGCTCCTTCAATATCTGACACACAAGTCTCTGGAGTCCAAGAATATAAGGTTTTATTTATAACATAGCGTTTTCTTTACAAACCACATAACAGTCAACTGTTTAACAATGTGTGTCATTGCAGTATATACAGTCTGAGAATACAAGGGATGATTTACGCCACATGATGGATGGAGGAAGCTTGGCTGTGATCTGCACAGCATCATTTACGTTAGAAAGAAAGGATTGAGTGATTAAATGAAAGAATAAAAAAGAAGAATTAAAAGGTATGCTAGCATCTCAAGCTGTGGAGGGGTGCATGTATACAGGGGAACAGATAAAAAGGCAGCTATAATTCAGCCTACTGTTGATTACTACACATTGGAAATCCTTTCACTTCAAGCACAGGCACAGTTTGGCTCCAGGGAAACACACTGGAATGCAGCAAGTTTATTGGGTGCTCGACCGTTTAGCCTAAAGCTATCACATATTACATGTTCCATTATTAAGACACATTTAGGTACTAAAATAAACTCTTAAGCTTAGAAGCACTGTGAGTCTGTATTTCATTATTCTATGCTGTTACCTTATTGTCCATATCAGAAATGTAAAAGTGAAAAAGAAAACATTCAAGGCAACATCTTATGCTTCAAGACAAGAACAACGACTAGTTATAGTAGCAGAAGACTTGCTGGATTGCGTAGTTGATAAAATACACTTCTTTACACTCTCCTGTAGGGGGCGGACTGGACTAGTAGTCGATGCCCTGTTCGTTGTAATGGGAGCTGTAGTCATCATGGTAACTCCCATGGAACTCCTCCTCCTGGAACTCAGCCTGATAGTCACTATCGCTGATCTCGGAGCCGTTGGTGCCGGTGCCCTGGCTGCCGTTTGTGTGGATGACGGGCTCTGTTGGGGGGGCACAGTACTTGGGGTCATAGACTTGACGACCCAGACCGTACACGCTCATGCCTCTCTGGGATGCCACCTTGTTGGTACCCATTTGGAGGGAGATGGTGGAATTGTCCGCAGGCTGCAGTGCCACCTTCTGGTCAAAGATGTCCCTGCGGGTACCAGGGGCTGACATGCCCGCCTGCAAGAAACCAAAACCATCATCAGGTCCTTTTCACATACATGTCATGTAGAGAGTTCTGTGGATACTTGTGTTAATAAAGGTTCCCTCATGGGTCTTCATCATTCTTCAGGATAACTCAGTAGCAGGTGGTCCAGGTGTGACCCCATCAACAAGAAACACAGAGTCTGTTCGTCAAAGCCACACACTCTGAACACACTGATGCCACTCTTCTATACGCATGTGTATCTTTTCCCAACAGATCAGAAGGGACCATTGTGGTGAAGAAATACTTGATGATTAAACCTTATTCTCTTTCAATCAAAATGATTACATTCATTTGATTTTTCAATCTTTTATCTTTTATTATATTAAGCGGACTCACACAAAATCCAACGTTCCAGTTTGTCCTGTATCTGTATCTGTATGAATGTCAGCAAACTGAACCTCTGACTTCTTACAGCACTGCTCTCACTGAGCCATCAGCTGTCGGACTCCCAGCTGGTGAGAGTTAAAGCTCTGATGATTGGTGGATGGTTAATGTCGATCCAGGTTGCCAATAAAGGAGATTTGGGCTCCTCCTCAACCTCATCAGTTTCTCTAAGTAAATATCTCCCATCTGAAAAACTTCTGCAGACACTTTGATGTTATTCAATGACAAACACAAAAATGTACTATCATTACTACGCCCTCTATCTGACCTCATCTGTACAAAGTTCTGGACAAAATTAGCTTTAGCTTGTTCTTCATTAAATTAAATATTACAATCCAGGAGCAAAGACTGTCACAAACAGTGTCAGGTCAAACCCTATCGCAGTACAGACGGGCAGCAGGCAGGGCTTCACCTGCTCTCCTTCTGAACAATAAAAAGGCAGTAAAGTGGTCTGTATGGAGTCAACTATAAAGAGAACCAAATACTGACACTTACAGCAGAGATCTGCGCTACATGACCTCCTTTAAAGGGTCTCCCAAAGGTAGATGTTCATTTGATGAACCTGTATTAACTTAATGACCTGACCTTGATTCAGTAACAGCAAACTGAACTCTCTCTCTGGGAGAGTTGCATTAAAACAAACCTTTTAATGGAGATGATTCACATATTCTAATCACTCCCTGCCTCTCTTCTCAGTCATGTGTTTTTAATCCTCAGTAAAAGGGATCCTCCACCATGAGAGGTTAAGATTGGTGACTCTCGTTCATAGGTTTCTACCTTCTAACTGTATTTTAAAAGCAAACTCAAGACCTACCTTTTCAGTTTATTTATTTATTTATTCATTTATTCATTTATTTTAAGTATAGCATCTTATTTTCCTTTAATGGTTTAATATTTTAGTGTTTTATTATCTTAGAAAGGTATTTTATTTTGGTGAGTTTAATTTCCTGTGTTGAGTTTTAACATCTTGTTTCCTCCAGTGTTTCCTCATTAAGATATCATGAGAGCGTTTCCTCACTTCCTTCAGAAACTTCTTTTTTATTTTTCATTTATTTATTTTATTTTTATTTTCATTGTTACTATTATTATTATTATTATTATTATTATTATTACTATTACTATTATTATTATTATTATTATTATTATTATTATTACTATTACTATTACTATTATTATTATTATTATTATTACTATTACTATTACTATTATTATTATTATTATTATTACTATTACTATTATTACTATTATTATTATTATTATTATTATTATTATTACTATTATTATTATTATTATTATTATTATATTGTGTCCTTAACCTTAGGATTGAGGTGGGTTTGGGGTTGGGGTTGGGATTAGGATGGGGGGTCTTTTTATTTTTATATATCTCTTTTTTATTGATTCTATTTGAAGTTGTTTTTATGTACAGCACTTTGTGTTACAATGTCATTGCATGAAAAGCGCTTTATAAATAAAGTCTGATTAATTGATTGCTTGATTGACTCCGCCCCCTCCTGGATGCAAACTGAAATGCAGGACTTTGATGAAGCTCTGGGATGCTTCATCTTAAAGTAAAAGACAGGTGCTACAGGTGTGTGCTAAACTGAAGAAGACCCCTCTAGTTTACCAAAGAACACTTTGATGTGTGGATCCTGACGTGTGTTTCTCCTGACCTTCATCTGGACCTGATTAATAAGCCTGAAGCACGCAAACCCTGCAGCAAATGACTGTTCATTAGAACATTAATACACTGAAACGTCTGAACTGATAAACTGTTGTCACCTCCTGTTAATTTACTATCTGACATCTGCACACAGTACAAGACTGAAATGTTAACTATGACGCACATCAGGAGTAATATTTTAATAATTACTATTTTACATGCTCTTGAATAAAGGAATATCTTATCTTATGAACAATAAATGGACGTAGCTGTAATATTATAGAACAATGGAAGGCATGTCAGAATGCATTCATCCCTTCATTAAAGCAGAGGCTCTGTGATGTGATGTGAGGCATGCAGTGTTTATCAGAGTGATGGCTTCATCCAGTGACTTCATGAAGGGAACATTACCTTTTAAATGTTGTGCTGTAACAAATTATTTTAATAGAGGATCTTAACTGCACACAGAGAACTCTGCCACACTGTAATAAGTGAAAGGATGGTCGGGTGCCAACTTAGCCTAACGGATAAAGTCGTACGCCCCTGTAGCGGGCAGTTTGAATCCAGCCTGCGGCCTCATTCACGCTTGTCTTCCCCCCGCTCTCTCCCAGTTCCCTACACTATCCACTGTCCTCTCCTCTACAAATAAAATAAGTCAATAGATGAATAGAATAAATAAACAAAATGAATGAATAAATACATAAAATAAAGTAAAAATACATTTAAAAAAAATTAATAAATAAAATATAGTAAAAAAAATAATTAATCAATTAATTAGATAAAAAAACAAAATAAAGTAAGAATAAATACAAAACAAAGTAAATAAAGTAAAAATAAATAACTAAATAAATAAATGTTAAAATGTTCCAATGTCATTTAGCAGACGCTTTTATCCAAAGCGATGTACATACGAGAACAAGAACAACACAAGCAAAGATCTAGACAAGATGAAACAAGATCAGTAAGAGTAACAAAGAGCTTCAAGTCCATTTGGATGCAGGTACTGCCAAGCAGTGTAAAGGCAATGCACAAAAGTAAATCTTTTTTTTTTTTTTAATAAAACAAGGAACATCTACAATGAAGCAACCAAACAATTTAAGACCTTCCATTATCATCATCAACAATTAACATCACCACAATAATGACCAAAGTACAAAGTGCTGGGTCACTCAAGACCTGAACACAGAATCCCAGAGTAGAGCAGGACAGTGTGAGTCATCTGTAGCAGGAAGACATGATCTGCCACTGGGGACAACAGTGGAGAACAGTCTAGCTAAGTGCATAGTGCTTCTTAAAGAGCTGGGTCTTTAGCTGTCTTTTGAAAGTAGAGAGGGACTCTGCAGATCAAATGGAGTTGGTCAATTCATTCCACCATTTAGGGACAACAGAAGAGAAGAGTCCAGCTAGTGAATAAATAAATAAGAGTAAGGGTGGTGCTTTTCAGCCCATTTAAAGCTAAAACTAACCATAACCTGCTCAAGACCAGAATAGCGTAAATCATCTCACAACACCAACGTGTGTAACGTGTTTATAATTCTAATGGCTTATTCTTTTCTATATATTAGACTCTCCATATAAAGCTGGAGAAAGAGTGTAGTACCCCTGTCCCCAGTCTGTATTCAAATGGTGTAATAACTATAAGCGTTTTTCAACCGGAGGAACTTTACCCCTGAACTGCGTGCGTTTCGACTGGTGGACCCAGGGTCTAAATCTAGTTCAGGGGTAGATAATCTCCCCCCTGAAAAGCCCCTGCTAGGGGGGTAGTACTTTTCAAAGGTACCAGGACTTTCAGGGGGCAGGGCCTGCAATGCTGAACGTGTCTGATTGGTAGATTAACCTGAGTGTTTTTATTCCTCCCTCCGTCCACAATAACATCACACACATCTGTGATTCTCTTGATTTCTCTTTCTTTCATTAGTTTTGATTTGTTCTATCTTTTTTGTATGTGTGTGTACTTTTCAAAAGAAGAAGCTGTGATTCTCTTGATTTAGCAGCTTGTAACAGTAGTCTTCTCTCAGCCCACCGTGAATGCGTCTCTCCCGGTGTTCCGGTTTTAAAAGTGACCCTGTAAACTGGAGACCTTCAGCTGAACGTGTCAGTGTTTGTGGAGTTTACACAGCTGTTGAAACACAGAGGGAGTTCCTGGGAATGCAAACTAGTTTAGTTTTTATTAAGATTTCAAAATATCCTCATCAGATATTTAATGATGGTCTAAAGACGTTTATGAGGGATGCATCCGGCTGAAAGTCTCCAGTTAACAGGGTCGCTGTTTAAACCAAAACACCGGCCGATCTCTGCCACGGCTTTTTGAGTTCAAAAGGATTTTAAAGCCGTGTTGAAACGTCTTTGCTACTCGCGCTTATCTCCTCTCACGTGTTGATTCAGTGAATCCATCTGTGATGAAATATAGCACCATCTAAAACAGACCAGCTGAGTCTCTTCATGCTAACAGGCTAACTGTTGTGTTGCTCATAATGGTACCTGCCTGTCCATCTGCTTCTATGGTGTCATCAGTGATGAATGGCATTCCTCTTTGTTTTACTGCCCTCTACTGGTCTGGTGGTAGTGCATTTACTTTTTTTTTCTCCATACATCACTGGCATGATTTACACAATCTACCCGGGACTTCAGCCCGCGGTCGAACGCAGACAACAATGGGGGCACAGGAACCTTTTAGTTCAGGGGAAAGTAGTTCTGGGGGCTAAAAGACCCAAGACCTCTTGGTCTAAATGCACCTTTAGACTATAGTTTCTTTCAAAATAAAGATATTGAATATATGCAGCATTAAAAGAGGAGTGGCTTCTGACCTGGCTGGCCCCTTTGTTGGTTCCCATCTGCAGGCTGATCGTGGTCTGGTCGTACGGCTTGTCTGTCTGGGTCTTTGGATCATACAGGTGTCTCCGGGTCCCATAAGCTGTCATTCCAGCCTGACTTGCACACTTGTTTGTTCCCATCTGAAGACAAAAGTTGGTCATTAACACATCAGTCCAGCTTCTTTACAATGACCCTGACACTGAACAGTTGAGGGTTTGAACTGAGGTGAGATTAAACAGAAGGTTCAGCTGGTCAGTATCTGAGGACCTTGTGTAGTCTGGATAAATGGAGGGTTTTAGAGTAATGTGACCATTAAAACCTCAGGAGAAATAAACTCTAGGAAACAGTGAAGATATTTGTATGATCAGCTCTTCAGCAGTGATCTTTAGGAGGTACCTGCAGTCCAATGACACACTGTCCAGCCTTGATCTTCTCGTTGTCAAAGTGCCGAGCTTGTTTGTCTGCATATTTCACCCCGATATCGATCTTTGTGTCCATACCTTTGGTCTTTGCCTAACAGAGAGGGGATGCTTTTCAACAAACTGGTGCAACATTACATCTGTTCCCCTGAAACAATCAAACATGTGTTCCTATGTACAGAAGGACCCGCTGGACTCTGTTTGTTCACTCACCATGCTGGCCAGGGCGAGCAGTGTGGTCTGGACTTGAGTCATATTCCCATTTTCAAACAGGTCATTGGCCTCAAAGATGTCATTGGGCTTCAGGCCATAGGTCAGGATGGCTTTGATGAAGTTCCCAAGGTTTTCCAGCTGCAGAGAGAGGGACACAAGAGAAGTGAAGAGAGGGAGTCCAGATAAAGAAGAGGCAGTTCAGACAATGAGTTCTGTATCCAGCAGCTTCATGAAGGAGTCCACTGTGACGGATGTTTCATGAGCTGAAGAACACTTGAGCCAACTCCTGAGCCATGAAACCTGCTTATAGGTATCTGTAATGTTACAGCATCAGATCACCTTACCTTGTGCCAGTTCAGCTGTGAAAGGTTGATTCTCTTCACTGAAGCAGGCTGCAGCTTATTGATAAGTCTAAGAGAGACAGAGAAGCATTCATGTGTCAGAAAATACAATCCACAGTAAAGGACACATAAGAGCACAGGTTTAGTCCTATCCCCTTTACAGGGAGCCTTCATTTGTGAGTAATTCATGCACCAGAAGGACGTCACTGGAGACATCCAACATGTCAGCTGTGGATCAGAGACACACTCAAGGTTTTTCAGGGATATTTTTACCAAGTTTGAAAAAGTTTCAAATTGTTCTTGAAACTTCAAGAGGAATAGTTAGTGGATTGATGTAGAACTAATTAATATTTCATTACTTCATTTATAGTCAAATCATGTTGAAAATGTGTGAAAATCAAAACTGATACAGCAGGTATATAAGGACATTTATTTACAGACCTGTCAATCATCATTTTATTACATTTCATACAATATGCATTGAAGCAACATACAGTCTTCATTATTTAAGAACATGTTTAAATGACATAATGAGATATATTTAGAGTAGAAATTGAGATATTTATAATCTATATTGTATTTTTATATGTAACCTGCTGTATCATGATGATTGATGACTGGTTGAATGTTGCTATGACTCCCTAATAAATTATTATCTTTTGCTCACTGATTTCATCTAAAAAATGAACAATTCAATTTATTTATTGATTGATTCATTTCAATATTTAGTTTACATTACTTTAGCCCTTATTACTGTATATTATATATTAGAAAGGGGTGGGGGTTATTATTATTCATTACTCACTGTTCAGTTGTGATGGTGTGCTCAACGCAACCCAGCTTTGTTAGATTAAACTAGTATGTGTTAGATTAAACTATTCTGTATTAAATCAGTGTTTTGCAGAATAGATCCGGATAGATCAGGACAGCAGATCATCAACTGATCATTTTTATTTTTATTAAACATAATTTAATCTTCACCTCGATTTGATGAATGCAAAAAGCTCAGTTTAGTAATCTCACTGTGTTTAGATGAGCAAGGACAAACTTCCTTTAATAGGCAGAAACCTCCAGCAGGACCAGACTCATGTTAGACACACATCTGCTGAGACCGTGTTGGAGAGAGGGATAGAGGGAGATGAAGAAGTCACCTCCGTATACCCTTTGCTTCCTGGATGGTTTGCAGAGAAAAGGTAGAAATGATGATGTAATGATTGTTCTTTTATTTTATTTTCCAGGAGAACAGATGGATCATCTGAAAGCTATATTGTGGCAGAGCTGTCTCTCTTCATTATGACCACAACCACCATCACTGCAGTCTGCTTTACAGGGGACCAAGCAGCTCTACAACCAGTCTCACACTTCTTCTTCTTCTTCTTCTTCTTCTTCTTCTTCTTCTTCTTCTTCTTCTTCTTCTTCTTCTTCTTCTTCTTCTTCTTCTTCTTCTTCTTCTTCTTCTTCTTCTTCTTCTTCTTCTTCTTCTTCTTCTTCTTCTTCTTCTTCTTCTTCTTCTTCTTCTTCTTCTTCTTCTCCTCCTCAGGAAACACATCATCATGTCTTACTTCAGGCAGGATCCTTCTTTCTTTCTTTCTTTTTTTATATATTTCTGGTTTGTGTCATGTTTGTCACAAACTGTCAAATATTCATGCAATTTATTCTTGCAGCAAAAGAAAAGAAAGAAAACCTTTTTCTTCTGTGCTTGTGACTGTGTGCATGCAACCATCACTATCCCTCTTAGAACTCTGGCCTATCTTTTATTGACAGCTAATATCATGTTCTGTAAAAGAGGGCGTGCACACCTAGGTGGGCCAAAAAAATATATATATAAGAGAAAGTGAAAGAAAGATTACATAAGGATATACAAAGGGACAGGGAGAGAGAAGGAGAGAGAGACCTAACACACTTAGATGGAGAGGGACCATCTCACCATGATGCCAAAAAAAGTCAGTGGGGTGATACTAATGATTAAGCAACCCTTAGTGTCCACAATCATTACTGAAGCTTGGGTCACAGAGGGTTGCCGCCGTGCTGGGTTCTATTTGGGTAACAAGACCACCACTGGTGCAGATGAAACCACTTGGGTCAGATCAGCCGAGTGGTTCGGCCCGGCACCCGGGCCGCGAGAGCAGTCAGACCGAAGGACCCAACCCGCCGCGGGAGACCCAGGCCAGGGGACAAGCCAAGGACCCAGACCGGAAGCAAACAGGTTCCGCCGGAGCACCCAGGGCGACCCCCAGGTCACCCAGCAGGAGGAAAGGGGGGAAAGATCCCGCAGCCCCCCCAAGGGACACCCCCACAACACCGCCCCCACAGCCCCCCAAGACGGAGCCAAAGGAGCCACCAGGGCCGAGGGGGCCCGGCACCAGGAGCAGACAGCCAGGCAGACGGGCAGGACCAGGACCAGAGCCCGCCAACCGGCGCGCCGGAGAGGGGGGAGGGCGGAGGCGGAAGGGCCAATCCCCCCCGCCCCCCCCAGCCACGCCCCCCAGCCACGCCCTGCGACTGATGGACCAGGCCGCGGGGGCATGGAGGGACACCCCAATGGCTGCCGTAGTAACACCCCCACAGCTGCGCGCCACCCCACCCCCCAAAGAGGACCGCGAGGGAACCCCCGGGAAAACCGGCCCCGAGGGCAGCCGCGGACCAGGCCCCCACAGGGGAGGGGGCAGCAGGGGGGCGAAGGGTGACAGGGACACCAGCCACCCACCCAGCCCCGATGGACCCCCAACGAGTAGGGCCGAGCCAAACACTAAGCTCTACAACTAGTCTCACAGTTCTTCTTCTTCTTCTTCTTCTTCTTCTTCTTCTTCTTCTTCTTCTTCTTCTCAGGAAACACATCATCATGTCTTACTTCAGGCCTGATCCCTCTTTCTGAGGATGAACATTCAAAGCTAAAAGTCTACCAATCATCATAAACCCATCCTCCCTATGCAGCTACGTCTGCCACTACCTATAACTCATCCACTGATTATATTCTCACCAAGTTTAAGTTGGAGTCTACCTCTATGTCTGTGCAGTGACTTATTGAAGTTCTGAATAATCCATCACGTTTAATTCACTCATTAATTCTTTCTTCCTTTCTTTTTCCTGTAGTTTAAAAACAGAAGCAGCCTGAGTCAGCAGCTAGGGCAAAGAAAATCTGTTGAAGCAATAACAAGACACACACACACATGCACGCATGCACACACACACACGCACCCACAGTCACTTACTCGCAGAGGATGACTCCGTCCTTTAGGCCTTTCTGAAAGTTTTCTCCGATAGTCATCCCTGTTACCTCCTCGATCCAGAAACGGAGCTCCTCCTCCTTCTGTAGGTCGTATTTCTGAGCAATCTGAAACACAAACAGGTCACGTCAGGCTCAGTGAACTAGCCTTTCATTTGGAGAGAGTCACATAGATGTCCTGAAGCTCTACTGAGGAATCCTCTTCTTCTGAAGCAGGCTCAAGAAGGAAGTCATTCATTGAAAACAAAGACACTGATGGACATGAGGAGGATAGTAGACCTGATACTGATACGAGCTGGATCAAAACCAGGCTTACCATTAACAAACACATTTACTGCATCATCATAAGTTTGATGATCAGCATGCAACGTGATCCATCAGTCATCCGTGGCATGACACTACCTGAGGCAGAGACGCTGCAGGCTCCACAGTTTGGAGCCTCATCATGGTGTCATCACCAGGAACAAGCAGAGCATGTTTTCACACTCTATCTAAAGAGTCAAAGACTTCAGGAGAAGCTTCCCTCAGCTGACTGATCTCTGTTTAATAATGTTCCAGGATTCTGTCTCTACAGAGCAGAGCCACTTAGCAGGACATCTTTAAGCTGTTTGATTAAACACGAACAAGCGACACGTGACATGATGAAAAACAACATCAACGTACTCACTTCTCCTCTCCAGTTTATTCTCTTTCACTCATCTGTTGACACTGTGTTCAATAACATCTAGCACTGGGTGCTCAAAGTGCATGACTCTGTCTCCGTCTGCACTTGATTTCAAATACCTTTTATTGAAATCATGAACAATAACCCAGAGGTTATTATAAGATCTATAAATGAAGGATGAGTAGTTTTCATCTTGGATAGGATGGTAAAACAGAACACTGTGACTACCACAGCATGGGAGACATGGACATGTGTGAGAGGCCAACTCAGGCACATTTCAGAAGAAGAATATTCCAGAGTGCTGGTCTGAGATCAGCCGGAGTAACGGACAAATTCCACCAGATCTGTGTCCGGTCTGTCTCCGATTCGTCACAGCACCGGATCTGATAGGTTTCTATTCTAGTCAATGTGTTAACTTCCACTGGATCCGCTCCGTTATGTTCCAGCTGCAACTCTGATCCAGCAGGTCGGAGTCCTCCAGATCAGATACACAAGACTCCGGATGCCGGAGCACGACGCATCAATCTCAACAGAGCAGATGGAGCGGGACAGGAAGTCAGGTTTCACCAAAACAAAATGAAAACATCCGGTTAATTTTCAGAATCAAACACTCTGTGTTATCACCAGATCGTATTTCACTTAACTACAACAACAAACCAAAGTCATGATGAGCGGAGCCAGGCCTGGAGTCAACAGGTCAGAGGTTTTCAGAGGACCAGAAAGACAACATGGATGAGGAGAGGAGGAGGAGGAGAATCCTTGATTCAGTGATTATCACGGGAAAACCTCGGTCACATGACTCCAGCTGTCCGGAGGTCCTGCTCCGTGCTGCGTTCTGAAAACACAACCAGTGGATGTTGACAGACTAGAGAGCACGGAGCCGGACCGGACGCGGATATGGTGGTAGTCCTGTCGAAGTCAGCTCGACAGGTAGTCCTGTCGAAGTCAGCTCGACAGGTAGTCCTGTCGAAGTCAGCTCTACAGCTCCAGGTAGGTCGGGTCTAAGGTAAGTGAACTTCTCCCTTAATTTCTGTGAGTGTCTGTTGCACATGAAGACCAAAACTCCTGCACGTCATATTTCTCTCTCAGCTGCTGGAGCATTGAAGCAGTCAGTTTATCTGCTTACAGATCTAACTGAACCTAAACCTGCATCACTCACCTTCACTGGAAAACTCTTGAGGTGCATACTTTCATTGTGAAAATCCAAAGTGAGTGCAGTCTCCTCCAGATCATCCAGAAGGATTTTAGCCTTAGCGCTTCCATCAAACCCTTACAGCATTTCACTGAGTTCCTCACAATCTAGAGCATCTGAGATCTCTTCAGTTTGAGTTCATGGCTTCATTATCAGGGGAAACACAATGTTAGTATAACTTGTCCTACCCTTAGCTCTGTATGTTATTGAGGACATGAGCTAAACTGTTCATAAGGAGGAGGATGGAGTTCAAGGTGGGATCCTCCCCTCAAAATATCAGAACAGTAGCAATGAATGAATGAATGAATGAGTTTTTTTGTCTCTGTGTCTTTAACAACAGGGGAAAAACCCCAGTGTTGGGCCAAGAAGCTGGAGTGACGGGGGGAGGGGCTCTTCCCCTCTTTTTCCAGTGGTTCTTCCTGCTGAGAGAGAATGCAGAGAACTCTCAGGGAGGAAAAAAGAGGGAGTGGAAAAAGGGATCTGGATCTCCTGATAGAACCATGAAACAACAGCTCTGACCTGAATAGAAGACATAACGTCAGGGAACAGTAGAGCTGTCTTTCACTCAGGGTTTGGTACTGAAATATGCATTATAACAGAAGAGAGCAACACTTATCTGTTAAAGGGACATTTCAGTGTTTTTGAACTGGGGTTATTTGAGTTTGAAGTCACTAGTCATTGTACTAGACACAACAGATGACGCTCAGCTCGGCCCCTTTAAAGAGACATTGCAGGAGAAACAGAACGCAAGCTGGGCTAAAGTTTCTGCAGACCGGGTAAATGGACTTATACTTCTATATCTCTTTTCTTTCTGAACACTCAAAGCTCTTTTACTCGTCACATTCACCCATTCACAGCACATTCACTCTCTGATGGTAGAGGCTGCTATAGTAGGGGACCATCAGTGTTAATCTCATTTATACACATTCACACACCGCTGAACAACAGAGGGAGCAGTTTGGGGTTCAGTGTCTTGCCCGAGGACACTTCAGCATGTGACTGCAGGAGCTGGGATCAAACCGCCAACAGTTCACACACCTGCACCACCAGGTAACTCAGGATATCTCCTGCTCTCCAGTTTAGATCTGAGTTTCTCCTCTTTTTCCTCTGGTGCATTGAATCCTCTTCTCTTCTGTAGAGAAGGACCTGCAAAGTCTGCAACGCTTCCTCTCACCTGCGGTGTCCCTCAAGGGTCTGTACTTGGTCCATTGCTCTTCACAATATACATGCTCCCCCTTGGTCATATCATCAGCCAGTATGAACTTTCATTCCATTCTTATGCCGACGACACCCAGCTGTACATCAAAACCAACTCAACTGCTCCATCACCTCTCTCAACACTCACCACCTGCCTGGAGGAGATAAAGGCGTGGATGAGCCAAAATTTCCTTCAATTAAACTGCTCCAAATCCGAAGCCATACTTATTGGCACCCCCCACCAGGTCCAATCATCCCCCATAACCACCATCACCTTTTCTGGACAATCTATCCCCATTTCATCTGCTGTCACCAACCTCGGTGTGAGACTGGACCCTCACCTAACATTCGACAACCACATCAAACACCTGTCCAAATCCTGCTTTTTTCACTGAAGGAACATTGCCAAACTCCGCCCCTCCCTCACCGTATCTGATGCTGAAAAGCTCGTCCACGCCTTCATCTCCTCCAGGCTCGATTACTGCAATGCCCTCCTCATCGGGACCCCCATCAAAAATCTCCACAAACTCCAACTAATTCAGAACACCGCAGCCAGGATCCTACTCAGAGTCAGAAAACACGAACACATCACCCCAGTACTCCGCACACTTCACTGGCTTCCCGTCACCGCAAGAATCAACTACAAAATCGCACTCATCACACATCAGTGCATCTATGGAAACGCCCCACTCTACCTAAAAGAACTCCTCACCCAGCAAACCCCAACCCGGAACTCACGCACTCCACATCAGAACCTCCTCCACCCTCCCAGAACCAAGCTCCGGACCATGGGAGATCGGGCCTTTTGTGCTGCTGCACCACGTCTGTGGAATTCCCTGCCCAGCCACCTCAGAACCCCACAGACTGTGGATGCTTTTAAAAAACATTTAAAGACCTTCCTCTTTAAAGAGGCTTTTAACTGATTTTAAGTACTGCTTTTAAAAGTTTGTTTTTACTGTGTGCCTGTAGCACTTTGAGATTTCTGGAAATGAAAAGTGCGTTATAAATAAAATGTATTATTATTATTCTGTAACTCCGGCTCATAAAGGTCAGGTGTCCATTAGTGTCCGCAGTAAACGGTATGACATCAGCGTGTTCAGAATCCCTCATTATTAAGTTTAATTGTATTTTTGTCTCTTTGAAACTGCAGACCTGAACAGCTGATCAGTGCGCTGCAGGCGGAGGAGTACGTCTATGATGCTTTCTGTTGTCAAAGTGAGGTGCTGAAAAATGCATGAACGTGTCTGAGGATACCAACTTTATAGTACCTAACCTTCACAGCGCTCCGTTTACCCTCATGAGGCTTCAAGGTTCTGTCTGTCCTCTTGGGTCTGACTTGGTCTGACTTTGTGAAACAGACAGAAATGAAACCCTTAAATTGTATTAGGTGGTAGTACAATGTTGAACAGCTATCTGCTGCAACCGTACAGGAAGCTATACAAGATAAATACAGTTTAATGTACTTCAACTTATATTCTATGAACCATGATCAAATCCAATCCTCTGTCCTTGTTGGAACCACACACAGTCCTCTGACAGGTGTTCTCTACAGAGAGTCTGACAGAGGAGGAGAGTACTTTATTAATAAGCCTAACTGACTTACTCACATGTCATCAATCATTTCAAGTGTTTGATGTTTAATCAGTCACCAGCCCTGTGATAGTAACTTCTCATTAAAACACTACACTAAAGGTGCTCTACAGGAAGACACCATAGACTGTATAAATAATGGATCGTCATATTTGAAATCCTGAACTCAACCAGTCAAAGTGTGACGTAAAGAGGCGGGGTTTGAGCCTCCTCGCCAACAGCTATGTGTTCCCGCCTGTCAGTCATGTCCTTATTTGGGCAAAAACTTGTAATCTTAATATCTTCTTAACTGTTGCGTTATAAAAAAATTCACCCCCTGTACAGAGTGTGCTGATAGAGGAATTAGCTATTCAGACTACACTGTTTTTTGAACCAGGCTGTAAACATGTTTATTTCTGCTGTAAAGATTGTCTCTTTGAATGGGTGTGTATGTGGTTTCTGGTGTTTCTGCAGCCAGCCTCAAGTGGACGCTTGATGAACTGCAGTTTATAATAGGGGTTCCCAAACTTTTCAGCCCATGACCCCAAAATATAGGTGCCAAAGACTTGTGACCCCCTCTGTCCCTCAGAGTGATTTAATGTGTCTTCATTTAGCTGGTCTGCAGAAAATGACCCTACCTATATGAGCATGTGTCTGTGTTTCCTGTGCTGTTATGAATGAACCTGCTGCTACTGATGCTTTAGATAATTAACTGTTCACTAACTCTAAACTTGAGAGTCATCTGGAAACAAAGAAAGGCAGAAAACTCATTACACTTTCTATTTTCAAGGTTTTATTTCAAGGTTAGATACTATTTTTATGTTGATATTTTTACTATAATGGGTAAAATGTACTATTTTTAGACAACTTAAAACCATTCTACTTCCCCATGGGCTTCATATTTTGAGACCGGGGGTTGCTGCTTGCTACAGACCGGAGATTGTATAATCAAATGGTGTTCAGGTAGTGTTCATGGACCGTTAAGACAACATACTCAGAGCTACTCCAACTGAATGGCTGCACTCTGGGTTATAACCCTTCCCTCTTCATGTTAATAGATGGAACATGTTCTCATCCATTGCCGGCATCATGAATGGACAATGTGTCTTTGTTTCAACCCACCGTGAGATATGAAGCCCAAACACTGGGCACTCACATTCTGCACTACTGCAGCCATGGCATGTGCAGAAGTGACCTGGCTGGTTGAGTCACTGATGTGTCACCACGAGGAGGCTAAAGGCCCGCCTCTTTACCTCACACTAGCTCCACAGAAGTTAGGTTGAGTTCAGCATTTCCAATATGGCTCCCACCATGACTCTCCAACTTCCACATATTCACTGCATTTGTCGGCTCCTCTGCCAAATGATCTCCTGTATGACCTCATTCTTTCATACTGTTGCCTGCAAGTTCTACAGTGAGAGCAGGGCTCTGTGTTATTGGCCTGTTGTTTTCAACACCTCTGCATGTTGTTAGTTATTATTATTATTACCACAGTAAAGTGTGTGAGGGGGAAATTCTCACATGGCTCCAGCCTTTTCATGAGGTGATGAAAGCCTGTATCTCCCACCACTGAAGCCAGCTGTTACTCTGTGGAAACACTCCCACTGCCTGTGTTAGTTTGTCAGTGAGGCATGATGGAAGACGTCAGCGAGGGACTGTGGCTTTGTGGGTAGCGGCGTTACCTACTCGGATCCAGCTTCCAGAGGGGGCATTGCTGGGTGATGGTGCTGCAGATGTGCAGTCATGTGTGTTTCTGTTTTAGTCAGCGACACGAGCGAAACAATGTTTGCTGACTGTCTTTTTTTCCATTTACCCGTAACCGCACCACCAGTCTGACAGACAGCAGCACTCCCTCATGCTGCTGCCTCTCCTCACTCTTCACAATGTTAGACTCTTTGGAAAATCTGACACCAGTAATGTCAGCTTCTCCCAGCTTTTGCACAGTGATTGGATATTAACTAGCAGAGAGGAGCCAGCGCGTGGACTCAAACACTATCAGAGCCAGGAAAGAAATGCATGGATGTTAGTTAAACACAAAACTATTCACATCATGCTTCACAAGCAAGTATTTGTCTGAGGATACCATGCCAAACCAAGCGGCAACCTCTGTCTGCCAGTCCCTCCAGGAAGTTGCGATTTCGCGATCGCAACTATCAACGCAAATTCAACCAATCAGTGCGATTTTTTCGCGGCCTTGCAATTTTATACAATCATCGCAACTTTCCCGCAAATTTGACCAATTACCTTAACCTCAGCCCCTGTACGTCATCGGTTTTGTCATCAATTTCACTTCCTTAAACGTAAGTCCTCACTTGATCGGCACTTTTCAACAGCAAAACACGCACAGAGAACGGGTGAAGAGAGGACAGCAGGCAGGACAAGTGACCATGACAACGTTGTTATTTATACAGTCATGGCCAAAAGTTTTGAGAATGACACAACTATTAATTTTCACAAAGTCTGCTGTTTCAGTTTTTATAATGGTAATTTGCATATACTCCAGAATGTTATGAGGAGTGATCAGCTCAACTGCAATTAATTGCAAAGTCCCTCTTTGCCTTGAAAATGAACTTTATCACCAAAAACACATTTCCACTGCATTTCAGCCCTGCCACAAAAGAACCAGCTAACATCATTTCAATGACACACAGGTGTCACACACATTAACACAGGTGTGGGTGTTGATGAGGACAAGGCTGGCCATCAATCTGTCATGATTGAGTGACTGGACACTTTAAAAGGAAGTTGGTGCATGACACCATTGTTCCTCATCTGTTAGCCATGGTTACCTGCAAGGAAACACGTGCAGCCATCATTGCATTGCACAAAAAGGGCCTAACAGGGAAGTTTATAGCAGCGAGTAAGATTGCACCTCAGTCAACCGTCTATCCAATTATCAAGAACTTCAATTGTTGCCAAACAGGCTCCAGGGCGCCCAAGAAAGTCCAGCAAGCGCCAGGACCGTCTCCTGAAGGTGTTACATGTGCGGGATCGGGCCACCACCAGTGCAGAGCTTGCTCAGGAATGGCAGCAGGCAGGTGTGAGTGCATCTGCACGCACAGTGAGGCGAAGACTTTTGGAGGAAGGCCTGGTGTCAAGGAGGGCAGCAAAGAAGCCACTTCTCTCCAGTAAAAACATCAGGGACAGACTGATATTCTACAGAAGGTACAGGGACTGGACTGCTGAGGACTGGGGTAAAGTCATTTTCTCTGATGAATCCCCTTTCCGATTGTTTGGGGCATCTGGAGGAAGGCTTGTTCGGAGAAGACGAGGTGAGCGCTACCATCAGTCCTGTCTCTTGCCAACAGTGAAGCATCCTGAGACCGTTCATGTGTGGGGTTGCTTTTCGGTCAAGGGAGTGGGCTCTCTCACAATGTTGCCTAAAAACACAGCCATGAATAAAGAATGGTACCAGAACGTCCTCCGAGAGCAACTTCTCCCAACCATCCAAGGGCAGTTTGGTGATGAAGAATGCCTTTTCCAGCATGATGGAGCACCTTGCCATAAAGCAAAAGTCATAACAAAATGGCTCGGGGAACAAAACATTAAGATTTTGGGCCCTTGGCCAGGAAACTCCCCAGATCTTAATCCCATTGAGAACTTGTGGTCAATCCTCAAGAGGCGGGTGGACAATCAAAAACCCACAAATTCTGACAAACTCCAAGCATTGATTCTGCAAGAATGGACTGCCATCAGTCAGGATTTGGTCCAGAAGTTGATTGACAGCATGCCAGGGAGAATTGCAGAGGTCTTGAAAAAGAAGGATCAACACTGCAAATATTGACTTATTGCATGAATTCTGTGTAATTCTCAATAAAAGCTTTTGATACTTATGAAATGCTTCTAATTGTATTTCATTATACCATAGAAACATCTGACAAAAACACCTAAAAACCCTGAAGCAGCAGACTTTGTGAAAATGTAATATTTGTGTCATTCTCAAAACTTTTGGCCATGACTGTAGATTGAGGGGCTCAGTGTTCGCTTTGTCACCTACCTGCAGCAGGTGTGCTTTATAAACCAGCTCTCCCTCCTCCATGCATCTGTCTCATCTTCATTGATGATTTTACCCCCGGTGTGTGTTGGTGACACAGACACATCCACGGGGCGTCTGTTTACTATTTAAGGTACTACTATTTGAGGTTTGACATTGTTGCCGCCATTACCGTAAAAAGCTCTGCGTCTACAGCTTGATTTATTCTAGTTTGGTGATACATCAGACACATTCAGTAAGTTTTGATCAACTCCTTGTAGTCAAAGGTGCAGATTAATTTCAGAGTGCCATGAACTGCCTGTCAAGTGCCCGTCACTACGAGGTGCATTCAGGGACCGTCGTAAATGTGAAATACAGCCCTTTCATGGCATTTTTCTGTGAATCAAGTGAATCAAAATACAGTCACAGTGGTCACATCAAGAATGTTTTCTAAAAACAACTTTAATTTAGCGTATTTACTTGCCCCTGAGATGTTATTGGGGGAAAAAAGCAAAAAAAAAAAATCGCAACTTTCACCGCAATTTTTTCAAAAAGCTGTCTCAAAATCAGGCTTTTTGGGACGCAACCATCACAAAAAGATCCCGCGAAATCCTGGAGGGACTGGTCTGCGAGAATTAAAGCTAATGAGGAAGTGTTAAAGACAGCAGTTCCTCTAGCGTCCACTTGAGGCTGGTTCTGAAAGTACGAGAAACCACATACACACCCATTCAAAGAGATAATCTTTACAGCAGAAATAAACATGTTTACAGCCTGGTTCAATACATGAATGAAGTCTGTATAGCTCATTCCAATGAGATGCACAGCTGACTTGATTGACAGACGGGAACCCTGTAGCTGTTATTGAGGAGGCTCAAAGCCCGCCTCTTTCCCTCTCACTAGCTCTACAGAAGTTAGGTTGAGTTCAACATTTCCAATATGGCTGCCCCTGACACAGCAGATGGGTGACGTCACAGAGACTGTTTATTACACATGATATGGTTATCACTCCACCTGCAGTATCACAACACCTGGCAGAAACCAGAGTCCAGTCAAGCTGCTGCCAAAAGTTGGCTTTTCTCTGTACATAGTTTCTGTACTGTCAAGCGTCTCTTCTGTTACTATAGTGATGGGTCCTGCCCCATATGTGGGTCACCTGACAGCTACCAGAAACGTCCTCGGACTCTCAGTCAGAAGCTGAATATGCTCTCATCATTAGCAACTGCCACAATAAGCTGGTGGCCCCTCAGGAGAACAACACAACATGAGTATCAGGGATGCCATCAGCGCTGAGTGGGGCCCGGCACCACTACCAGTCTGGGTCCCGGAGGCAGACCCCCTCTCTACTTTTAAGAGTAGGCTTCAAACTTTCCTTTTTGATAAAGCTTATAGTTAGAGCTGGATCAGGCTTGGACCAGCTCTTAGTTATGCTGCTATAGGCTTAGACTGCTGGGGGAACTGTCGCACCGACACACTGGGATCCTATCTCACCCCCTTCCCCCCAACCCTTTCATCACTTACTTTAACTCTCCCCATTAAAGTTACTAACCATAGACCTTTCTGGAGTCTCTGAGCTCCCTTGTCTCGTAGGTTCCTCTGAGCTGCTGTAGACGTCCTCCTGCTGTGGACGTTCCAGACTCCAGCTGATACGGACGTGCTGGACTCCAGCGGCAACAGCTACTACTACTCGTCTCATCAATATCACCGCTCCCTCTCTCTCTTATTCTCCTCTATCCCTCTTTCCAGACCCAACTCGGTCGAGGTAGATGTCTGTCTAACATGAGTCTGGTTCTGCTCGAGGTTTCTGCCTGTTAAAAGAAGTTTGTCCTCTCCGCTGTAACTAGCTAAATACTGTGAGGTGTAATGCTCATGGTGGATTAAGGTGGGGTCAGACTGAGTCTTATCCTGTCTTGGTGTTGGGTCTCTGTTCATAATTTGACATAGAGTGGTCTAGACCTGCTCTGTTTGTAAAAGAGTCTTGAGATAATGTTTGTTGTGATTTGGCGCTATACAAATAAAGATTGATTGATTGATTGATTGATTGATTGATTGATTGATTGATTGATTGATTGATTGATTGATTGATTGATTGATACATGGTGGATTAAGGTGGGGTCAGACTGAGTCTTATCCTGTCTTGGTGTTGGGTCTCTGTTCATAATTTGACTCATACCTCTTTTTGACCAACGTGAACTGGGTTGTATTTCCGGCCTGGTGCTCGCGCTGGTTCGGAGCTGGTTGAACTGGTTTGTTTTTCGGCCCGCTCGAGCCCGTGGAAGAGGCACGCCATGGAAGAGTCTTGAGATAACATTTGTTGTGATTTGGTGCTATACAAATAAAGATTGATTGATTGGTTGATTGATTGATTGATTGATTGATTGATTGATTGATTGATTGATTGATTGATTGATTGATTGATTGATTGATTGATTGATTGATTGATTGATTGATTGACACTGGGAAGAGGATATGGAGCAGCAGCAGGATGTGCTGCAGCTGAGGTGTCTTTACAGAATGACTATCATTTGTTTCAGTCACAACATGAAGTCAGAAGAGAAAGTTGACATTTCAGTGTTATCCACCTGATGCACATCCTGCAAGGCTTGCTACCTCGATCCAGAATTGACCACAACCACAACAATGTGACACTGCTATGAAGGTATGTTCAGGGGGGGGGACTGTGGTTCAACAGGCCTCACATTCTGACGCAGGGGCCGCACACTCTCACTCTGTTTCTACAGGAGCTCCAGCTTCACTCTCACGCTCACAAGCTGCTGGTGGGTGTAAACAAGAGTTAGCATCATACACCCTCAACTACTTGCTGATTAAAAAATGTAACACAAATATCTGAAGTGTGTTGTTTAACGGCAGGTGGCAGTGAGTGTTCAGGTGCCTCTAAAACAAGTTGTTGAACATTGAATCCAAACACTGTCCGGTCATCTTAAAGATGTCTGAAGCTGTTTTTCATTTCGGATGTCTTAAATAAAAATCCTGACTGGCATCATTTTGCTTCTCGATTTCTGAAACTGGGGTTTTTATAGTGCAGATATCCAAAACTCATTTAGATTTATTTATGTTTATTGTTGAGTGAATCCATTTAATCAGGAGGAAAAACCTCCCTGTGACTTCAAGACTCTTTTTCAGGAGTGTCCTGTCCCACATAGACGGCAGCAGCACAGTTCATAACGTCTCTGACAAAGAGAGCAGCCATACACACAAACACTAAATACATGCCTTTAAAACATTCAAATACATGACATAACAAATCACTCAAAATCATAAAGCACCAAGCAGAACACCCACCGCTCCATGTGTCTGCCTCCTAACCTGAGAATCCCCCTGTAAGACCAGACCGCTCAGACCACTCAGACCGTCATTCCTACCAAACCTAAGCTCTAACTCATCTCAGTTCAGCCCTTTGGATCAGTAAGAAAAGGTCCCTGATGGAAGAGTGTGAGTTCCTGTGATGAACCGTCTGAGACACTTTGAAGGAGCAGACCTAAAATAGACTTACAAATATGAATACAGCAGTTTTAGTCTACGCACGGGGAGACCAACCACACACTCATACAGCAAACAGTGATGAGTGAGGGCTTTATAGTTAGTGATGAACCTCACGCTGCATGATACACAGTGCATGGAACACCGTAATCCAGCACCAAGTATCCAGAACCAGTCTCCTTTGTATGAGGCGTCATTTGTAAAGTTGTGCACATCGAAAGTATGAGCAACATTCTCCACATTCAGCTCCAAACCATCTGTGAAAATATCACAACACATTTTTAAAGTTTTTATCACATTTACAGCAATACTTGGAACCTTTTTCACATTTATTTTTCTCAACACAAATATATTTAAGATAATAATACTGTTAAATTTAAATATTAAATCTAAATGTTAAACATAAATCTAAATGTTAAATATAAATATAAATGTTTAATATAAATGTAAATGTTAGATTTAACTATAAATGTTTAATTTAAATATAAATGTTAAATATAAATGTTATATATAAATCTAAATGTTAAATATAAATCTAAATGTTAGATTTAAATATAAATATTTAATATAAATACAAATGTTAAATATAAATGTTTAATATAAATGTAAATGTTAAATATAAATGTTATGTATAAATCTAAATGTTAAACATAAATATAAATGTTAGATTTAAATATAAATGTTTAATATAAATGTAAATGTTAAATATAAATGTTTAATATAATCTAAATGTTAAATATAAATGTTATATATAAATCTAAATGTTAAATATGAATCTTATTGTTAAATATAAATATAAATGTTTAATATAAATGTAAATGTTAAATATAAATGTAAATGTTATATATAAATCTAAATGTTAAATATAAATATAAATGTTAGATTTAACTATAAATGTTTAATTTAAATATAAATGTTAAATATAAATGTTATATATAAATCTAAATGTTAAATATAAATCTAAATGTTAGATTTAAATATAAATGTTTAATATAAATATAAATGTTAAATATAAATGTTTAATATAAATGTAAATGTTAAATATAAATGTTATGTATAAATCTAAATGTTAAATATAAATCTAAATGTTAGATTTAAATATAAATGTTTAATATAAATGTAAATGTTAAATATAAATGTTTAATATAATCTAAATGTTAAATATAAATGTTATATATAAATCTAAATGTTAAATATGAATCTAAATGTTAAATATAAATATGAATGTTTAATATAAATGTAAATGTTAAATATAAATGTAAATGTTATATATAAATCTAAATGTTAAATATAAATATAAATGTTAGATTTAACTATAAATGTTTAATTTAAATATAAATGTTAAATATAAATGTTATATATAAATCTAAATGTTAAATATAAATCTAAATGTTAGATTTAAATATAAATGTTTAATATAAATATAAATGTTAAATATAAATGTTTAATATAAATGTAAATGTTAAATATAAATGTTATGTATAAATCTAAATGTTAAATATAAATCTAAATGTTAGATTTAAATACAAATGTTTAATATAAATGTAAATGTTAAATATAAATGTTTAATATAATCTAAATGTTAAATATAAATGTTATATATAAATCTAAATGTTAAATATGAATCTAAATGTTAAATATAAATATAAATGTTTAATATAAATGTAAATGTTAAATATAAATGTAAATGTTAAATATAAATCTAAATGTTAAATATAAATATAAATGTTAGATTTAACTATAAATGTTTAATTTAAATATAAATGTTAAATATAAATGTTATATATAAATCTAAATGTTAAATATAAATATAAATGTTAGATTTAAATATAAATGTTTAATATAAATCTAAATGTTAAATATAAATCTTATATATAAATCTAAATGTTAAATATGAATCTAAATGTTACATGTTAAATATAAATATTAAATATAAAAATGAATGTTAAATGTATCTCTGTGATCCTAAATATTTAGCTGATATGTGAATTCACTCTGCAGCCTAGCGTAAGTACCAAAATAAAAGCTTCATAAAGTGATACAGACTTAGTAATAGCATCTTATCTTGTCCGTCCCATAGACTGGGTCAGGTCTGTCTCTGAGTGTTGTGAAATCTCTTTGTGGACTCCAAAACTTAAAACATTTACAGTGGTCAGTCCGGCTATAACCTGTAGGAGTCAGTACTGACAGACTTTGGTTAGGATATCTTTATCACTTTATGAGGCTTTTATTTTGGTATTTCTACTAGGCGGCAGAGTTAATTTGCATATTAGCTAAATATTTAGGATCGCAGTGCAACATATGATATTTATATTTATATTCAACATTTAGATTTATATTTAACATTTATATTTATATTTAACATTTATATCTAACATTTAGATTTATATTCAACATCTATATTTATATTTAACATCTATATTTAGATTTAACATTTAGATTTAGATTTAACATTAATATTTACATTTAACATTTATATCTAACATTTATATTTATATTTAACATTTATATTTATATTTAACATCTATATTTTTATTTAACATTTAGATTTAGATTTAACATTTGTATCTAACATTTAGATTTATTCAACATTTAGATTTACATTTAACATTTAGATTTATATTTAACATTTAGATTTATATTAAGCATTTTGATTTAACTGTGATTGTAACTAAATATATTTCACAAATAAATTAAATGTAAAGAAGATCACAAATATTCCTCTAAATGTGATTAAAAAAAGTGACTTTTAAATATTCACTCTACATTTTTATGATGTTTTGGAGCTTACTGTGGAAAATTGTAGATGTTATTTTCAGTGTGCACAACTTTACAAACGGCACCCCAATATCTTTGGACTTGAAAGAAAGGCAGGATTATTTCCCAAAATAAAAACACTTCCTATTCTTCCCCAGCTGCTGGATCTGAGGTGGAAAAGAGAACATAAAGAAATCTGCTCTGTGGACCAGCTGGAGGCCCAACACTCACACTCACAACATTACAAACTGTGTTTTAGTCTCAGTAAAGTTCATATCTACTTTATGCTTTAATCATGTTTCATCCTCTGAACATGTCACAGAGAAGAAGTGTCACAGCTACATTCAAAGTGCTCTGAAGACACCCAGAATGTGACGCCACCTGAGCAGAGGGAGGTCTGAACTGAGCCCGAGTGGAAGGGGTCCTCATGAAGGGGTGCTCGCTGAAGAATTCCAGGAATGTGTTGTATGCCGCTCGGAGAGGAGCACGGACTACTGATCACACTCTGGCAATGGAACCCAGATGGGCCCCTGCCTGTCCTCCTCCTTTTGTTTATGTGCACTTTCTGACATACAAGGTTTCACTGCAGTGAACTACGGAAGCAGCAGCTGCTGCAGAGGACCCGAATCATTACAGGTTACAGATTAATATGTTCTAAAGAAGGTCACTTCAGATCAAACTGGGACATCTCAAAGTCCAGAGTCTGTCTGTAGGAAGATGGTAATACTGGAGTTCTTTCTTTCAGACCAACTTCTTATTGTCCCTTGCTGTGTTTGCATTACAACCACTCATTGAAAAAAGTTCTGACACTGTGTTAAGAGTTCAAATCAAGTTCTGCAGGTGTTTGAACCATTCAAACTAAAAATAGTGCAAACACAACAAATGTTGAAACGTATGATTGTTCTAGGAAACATATCTGCTCATTCATTGAAGCCAGCAACACGTGTTTACCGTGGAGCTGCATCAGCTGTGTCACACTGTGTCAACATTTGGGAAATGATGAGACCAGGTTCTGGACTTTAAAGTGAAATATTGCCCCACTCATGCTGCACAACAGTTTAGGTCCTCTCTCTAGCACTTTTCAAAACAAGAAACCAAGTGCTTCACACAAATAATAAAAACTGACAATAAAAGCAGAGAAGCCATAAAAGCAAAGTTTACAAATCAGAATAAAACATGTAAAAAATCTGAAATTAAAATCATATTAAAAATAAAAGCAAAATATTACCTTGCTCCAACACCTGTGTATAATGTTCAGTAGTACAGGTGCCCACTCTGACATGCCAGCTACCTGTGCAGTAGACTCTTTTATCACCCGGCTTTCTTACTGATTTTCCGGCTGTGTAAGAAGCTTGATTCTGATTGGGCATTGGGAAACAACTGGCATCAGCCAATGCCTGCGCTCACGAGGCTGATGTCACTGTTAGCTTTTCTAGATGATAACAGGTTTTCCTGAATGCAGCATACCAAATCTAAAACAGCTGCTGGTTAGTGTTGTTTATTACCTGGCTCTCTTCAGGTTGTGTAAGAAGCTTGATTCTGATTGGTCTAAACCCCTTGACAGTGGTTATTAACTTTCACTAACATGATCAACACCAGAGACAAACTGATCACACGTCATGTCAAATCAATCCACAGAAAAGAGTTCAGACACATTTAGCTTCTGCTTGTTGACACCATAGACCGTAAGGTGAGGGGAAACCGTTAGCTTCTGTTAGCATCATATTGGTAAACAATGGGGCTAAAACGTTAGCTTTGATTAGCATGCTAAATCAGCCGGCTACAGATGTTTCCATCTTGGATCCTGTCCATCAATATGATGAAGGAGCGGAGCAGGTGAGAGAAACTTTAGGTTAGTGATCTCTACAAAGAAAGTTAAACCATGAGTGGTGGTGATGATAGCAGCAGGGTTCAAAGTTGTGACATTAGTTTCTTTTTAAAGGTGTGTGAACCACAGAGCTCAGAGAAGAAGGAGAGCTGAATGAGGACAGTTTCATGTTCAATCCACCGCAACAGACAGAGAAGAATCCATCACCATGGAACGATCACTGACGAGGAATCACTGGGACTATTTTTAAAAACCTTAAACATAAATCATTTAAATCAATAAAATCATCTTTAATCAATGTTTTTAACAACGTGTTTGTATCTGAAGTTAGTAGCTGGGTAATAAGAGGGATAATGAATGGTTAGCAGGTAGTTAGCATCGGGGTCTTGTCTCACCCTGTCGGGATCTATTTTCCATAACAACCTGCTAACCATCCATGATCCCTTACATGCATCCCCATACCATCACTATCGATGGCTTTGACACTGTGTGCAATAACGAGCCAGGGGCCTCTCTTCTTCAGAGCGGATGGTGCATTAACATGACTTCCATAATGAGTGTCAGATTTAGTTCTGGTCATTTTTCCTCTTCCCCTAAGTCTATCTTAAAGAGCTCGGCTCAGACCAGTCCCCTCCTCTGGGTCATGTCTCTGTATGGTTTCCTCTTTGCATGCTTCAGTTTGAACCTGCATGATGCAGCGAGGAACTACATCCCCTGACAGTTTGCAGACCATCAGATCTGTTTTATCAACATTTTGCATCCCGACATTTTTGTAACTGTGGCTTTACATTGAGAAACTATACATGGATATGTTATCAGATGTGCTGTCCATGCGTTGTGGTTATTGTGTGGTTGGTACACTTACTCATATTTTGGCTTTGGGAACTGTTACAATTCTACCAATGACACCATGTTACTTCTATGATTTGGCGGGAGGTTAGGGAACAACATCAAACACAGCGGTTAACAAAACGTCACTTGGATCAGACAACTTTCAAAAACAGCTTTCTCTCTTCAAATCGACCAAACTCCAGGAGATCACCTGATTCAATCAATCTGATCCATCAATCTGATCCATCAATCTGATCCATCAATCAATCTGATCCATCAATCTGATCCATCAATCTGATCCATCAATCTGATCCATCAATCTGATCACTCAATCTGATCCATCAATCTGATCCATCAATCTGATCACTAAATCTGATCAATCAATCTGATCCATCAATCAATCTGATCCATCAATCTGATCCATCAATCTGATCCATCAATCTGATCACTCAATCTGATCCATCAATCTGATCACTAAATCTGATCAATCAATCTGATCCATCAATCAATCTGATCCATCAATCTGATCCATCAATCTGATCCATCAATCTGATCCATCAATCTGATCCATCAATCTGATCCATCAATCTGATCACTAAATCTGATCAATCAATCTGATCCATCAATCAATCTGATCCATCAATCTGATCCATCAATCTGATCCATCAATCTGATCCATCAATCTGATCCATCAATCTGATCACTCAATCTGATCCATCAATCTGATCACTAAATCTGATCAATCAATCTGATCCATCAATCAATCTGATCACTCAATCTGATCCATCAATCTGATCCATCAATCTGATCCATCAATCTGATCCATCAATCTGATCCATCAATCTGATCCATCAATCAATCTGATCCATCAATCTGATCCATCAATCTGATCCATCAATCTGATCCATCAATCTGATCAATCAGTGTTAAATCAATATGAAATGTCAAACTAGCACCATGTGCCATAGACAGTATATTACCAACATGACACCCCATCACCCTTTGCAGGTTCAAAGTTCAGACTTCTGTAAACAGAAAGTGAGAAACCTCTAAATAATCTTTATCACTGAGTCACTTTTCATCAGCTCTTTATACTCACTGTTTCAGAGATCAAGATGAACTCAGAGTGTTCTTCACTGATCAGCTTCATTAGGACATGGTGTGAAAAGTGACTGCAGTCTGAAGACCTGCTCTCACTCTGATAGAGCAGTCGTAATATCACAAACACAGAGCCTGCTTGCTCACATGAAGCTTCTCCTCTCAAAGAGGACTCAGTCTGGGTTAAAGGTTCAGTCAGTCAGACTACAGCAGAGCTCTTCCATGCACACACACTTCTGATTTATATATTGATTTGTATTCATGCTGCATTGCAGAGTGTGACTGAAAAGATGAGCAGCTTTACGTGCAGGATGAAAACATCACAGTATACATGCAGTGATGACAGAGATGGATTTGATTCAGACTGTTTTCATTCATTACAATATGCTCCTCTCTCCTGCAGACCCCAGGACTACACACACGGTGAGCATTGAACAAGAGCTGGCCTGCCACAGCTATGTGAGGAAATAATAACAGTACCATTGATTTCCACAACAAAGACCTCTATACTTTGAACATGAACTTATTCAATAAGTGAAGGCTTTCAGGACTGAACGTACAACTTTGAGTTTAGAGAGAAAAGAGCCTCTTTCTCATAACCTCCGGTCTTAAAATATGAAGCCCATGTGGAAGTGTTATAAACTGCATGTCCTTGAGTGTCCACTTGAGGCTGTCTGCAGAAACTCAGGAAACCACATACACACCCATTCAAAGAGACGATCTTTACAGCAGAAATAAACATGTTTACAGCCTGGTTCATAAACAGTTTGGGTCTGAATAGCTCTCTATCAGCACACACTGTACGGGGGGTGAAGTTATAACTCTGTATTTTTAAAGATATTAAGATTATGAGTTTCGCCCAAATAAGGGCATAGCTGACTTGATTGACAGGCGGAAACACTGTAGCTGTTAGCGAGGAGGCTAAAGGCCCGCCTCTTTACCTCACGCTCGCTCACACTAAGTTTGGTTGAGTTCAGCAGATCCAATATGGCACCCACCGACGATTGGCTTCAAAACAGGGCTTCGGAAACAGATTGGTGACTTCACGTGACGTTACAGCATGCTGACTGAAGGAGTCCATGTTCTCTTTTTATTAAAGCTAGGGTTGGTATTCATGGAAAACTAGCATGAATTTGAATGTAGCATTTCCTCTGGACTCTGTCTAACCCCTCCCCCCCCCTCCCCTCATAGCTCCTCCAAAACGATGGTGACTGATTCAAAACCGGTCCTCAGCACATGGTTTGTGTTTTGCACTACGTCAACTCATGTCTCACTCAGCGGTAAGAAAACACCAAAACATTCTCATAGTGAAAGTTAAAAACACAAACAAACATGAAATGTACGCTTTGCAGGAGGCGGGCAGAACGGCAGGACAGGATCTGATTGGTTTCATCATTTGGCTCCTGATGGCAGGGATTGGTTGGTGTTTTCCCAGGTTTACTCCGGCTGTAGATAGCAGCTTTTTTTACCTCTTTTTTAAGAACACATTATGTATTGATTACCATCAGGACATGAAGATCATTTTAACCAGTATAACAAAAAGTGGATCTAAATCTGACTACCAACCTAAGCTTTAAAGCTGCTGTGAGGAACTTTTGTTTTGTATCAATTCTGGCACCCCTTGTGGACAAAGTGGTACCTCTTATCTCTTGTCCTATACATGCAAAAGTAGTGTTTTCAACATAAACTTCATCCTGTTGTCTTTTAACAGTCAACTTTATCAGGCAATGTGATTATTTTCCACGAAAACAGTCAAATAAAGACTGTTTCTGAAGTGAGATGTCCATTATCTGGTCTGACACCTACCCCCTCAGGGCGGTTTCAGGCATTAAAAATGACAACAGAGAAGGTGTTAGTGTTGCTGCTGATGGTCTTGTTTGCTATTGAAGGTCATAAAGAGGCATCGGTATCATTTTCAGTCTGTTTCTCAGCCAGTTAAAAACTCCTCACAGGACCTTTAAAGAAAGGTTTTAACAGCTGCTACAAGTCAGTTTCACACTGTGGTGAAATGAATGACACTTTTGAGGTGTTCATTTTCAAGTACCAGAACAACATTAAGTTAGCGTATTACATGTTTCATGCTAAAAACATTAAAAACTGTTGAACTGTGCTGATTCAGTGTTCTTCCAGTGAGGCTCTCCAGCAGAGTCTCCACTGTGTAATGCATGTGATAACCATGCACTAATGTCAGCGTACAATGATCCACTCTGTGCTACATTTGGGAGGATGTGAACTTCAGTGCAGGCTGTGATGACCTCGTCCGCACGACATTTACAGCCCTGACAGTCAGCATGGACGATTCACATGAAGATTACTAACAACTAACAACTAACTAGCAATCTGATCATAAAACCTGTTATCAATATAGAAAACCTGACCTGGAACGTGGAAAAGACTCCAGCAGCCTGTTGCACCAGCTGTGTATAAGTTGAGTCCTAAGTTAGAGTGTAAAGTCCTCACTAAACCAGACGTTGAAACTAGTTAGTTTGTAACTTCAGTTGTGTCATAGTTTGGTTTCACCACAGAGACGTAAGGTTCATCTGAACTAGTAGACCGTAACGTCCAAACCATAGACTGTATAAAATATGGATGTAGTATCTGTGACGTCACCCATCTGTTTCTGAAGAGCTGTTTTGAGACCAATCAGCTGCGGCAGCCATATTGCTTCTGTCGAGCCAGTGTGACGTAAAGAGGCGGGCTTTGAGCCTCCTAGCCAACAGCTGCAGTGTTCCCACAGGCAGCTGTGCCTCTCATTGGAGGACTAGTAATCTCAATATCTTCTAAATTACCGAATTAGAAAAAATTTCACCCCCCTCACAGTGAGAGGACATCGAGAAATGAGCTATCCAGACTACACTCATCTTTTGTACCAGGCTGTAAACATGTTTATTAATGCTGCAAAGATCGTCTTTTCCCCATTCATGTGTATGTGACTTCCAGTACTTCCGGAGCCAGCCTCAAGTGGATCCTCGATGAACTGCAGCTTTTAACACTTCAGCATTGACTCATATTTTTAGACCGGAGGTTGCCGCTTGGTCCAAACTAACCAAAACATCATCGCAGATGTGACGTTTACACTTCCAGCAGCCAATCAGAGGAAAGCACCAGTTTTGATGCATTGTTATATTTTGTGCCTAATCTTCTCAGAGCTGACCAACAGCTGAAACGAACTGACGTTACTGTTGCAGAACAACAACAGGAGGTATGTAAGTCTTAATAAAGTGTCATAGTAAGGTGATAACTAAAGCCTAAATCCTTAATCTACAGTGTGTATAATAACAGTGACATCATGGTAAAATGATCAACTACAACATACATTAATACTCAGGAGTGCAAATCTTGGTCATCATATTTTTCCAAAGGATGTAATCTCTCGGTACTCTACGTAGGACTTTACACCTACTGTCGTGGAATTTTCATAGTCTTATATATATGTATATAAGAATGTTTAACTATTGTATTCTTTCAGTCTAAATGTCATGTTTAGAGTAACTTGTTTCCTATGTCATCTGTTACGGGCGAGATCGTGTCAGGGTAGTAGTCAAGGTCTCTCCCCCTGCTCCTGTCTTTATCTGTGTGTTATGGCCGACTTACTGTCTCCAGAACTAGAGCACAGGTCTTCTTCCTACTTGTTGTGTTCCTATTGTCCAAACATGGTTATCTAACTTTAGTGTCGTCTTCAGAGGGAATAAATACCATGCCAAGGGTTTTGTCTGTCAGAACTGACTTGGCATTGCACTGCACTCTCCTGCCTGTGTACTGTTATGTTATTTCTCCTTGGCCAAGTTCTACATAAACTATTTCAACGTAAGCCGTCAGAGTCTCCTGAGTCTTCTGTGTCCAGTGTCCAGTTTGTTGCTGAATTCCATCACACCTACTAGGTGTAAAGTACTAAGTGTACTAAGTGTAAGAATCAAGTTGTAACTTAGGCTGACGTTGGAACTAAACTCCATCCTGAATAAGAAATCACGTTCAAACTAGGCTATGTTTGAACTTATGCACCGCTGGTGCAACAGGCTGCTGGTCCTGAACCTGCATCATTCAGTACAACATGTGGGAGGGACTGAACTGAAAGGTCACTGACTTTAAAGCTCTCAGTGGACTCATAGGTCACTGAGGTGGTACAGTCATGCTTTGTCTAAATGAGGAATACAAAGTGTGGGAGTCTCTCCCTGAGGAACCTGGAGGAGCACAGAGTCCCTGTTTTAAAAGGCCCGGACTGTTCGGTCTGCTTTGAGTCCTCCGGCTGATCCATGTTTTATTATGAAGTCCTGTTTTCATCCTCTGCTTCTTTTCCTCTAAGTATGCACGTCCTCTTTAATAATCTCTTGAACAGCAGTCACACTGTGGCAGCCCTTTAGAGTTATTACAGGCCTTCATATATTCAAGTCAGTCCCTGCTGATGTCAGGCTCCTCCCTGCAGGAGAACCACAGATCAGATTCTCTACGATGGAAACCTTAATCCACTGAGCGTAACTCCATGACTGATGCAGAGCCAGAATCCATGAGGACAAAGAGGAACAGAAGGACATTCTTCAGCCACTATTGTGGGGAGACAGGGGTGCTGGACTAAGGCCGGACCCCCTTCATGCCCCTGGTTTACTATTTGGCAGAAGCAGCTTACATAATGTGGAAAAACACAGCAGAGCTCCATGTGAAGAGGACAGAGCTCTGTACATATGAGGGTTTACTGAAGTCTCACAGTTTGGTCTTCTCTAGGGTTCAAAGTTGAAGGGATCAGGATCAGGTTTCTGAAATCTGCTTCAGTCTGAAGGAGCAACCTCTCCTGAAGCAGATCCTAAAGAGTAAAAAGTGAAGCCTGGCAGAGAGGACAGTGAGAGCACTGATGAAGAGTTTCTGCTCATTGTGTCAGAGGAAGAGGAGGAAGAGGAGGAAGAGGAGGACAGTGTGTATATAACGGTGTGTTTGTTTAAGTGTGTGAGCTCAGCTTTGTTCTCCTCTCTAACATGATGTTTGTTCCTGCTGGGACACAAAGAGAAAACACTTACTTTGCTCCTCACTTCGGCAGACAGTCCGTAGGCTGGCCCTTTATTAAAATGTGTCATTCTGCTGCTTTTACTCCAGATAAAGTCCTCGGAACTCTGAGCAGAACCCCTCTGTGGCTCTAATCCGGATCAGGATCAGTCAATCCGCGGATGCTTCGGCTCCTTTCTCGTCCAGGCCGAGGGGAAAGTTTTCTGCAGAGCTTCACAGAAACGGGACCAGAGACTTTGCTTTTTTGGAGCAGACTGCAAAAATGTCGTCGGGTGGTTGACGAAGCCCAGGCAGCCAATCAGAGCCCGGACTGGAGACGACTCCTCCCTCTTTTGTTTAAAAGAACTGTTGAGTACACAAACAGTTCAGGTGGGAGGACTGCACACACACACACACACACACACACACACACACACACACACACACATACACTCTCTCTCTCTCTCTCTCTCTCTCTCTCTCTCTCTCTCTCTCTCTCTCTCTCTCTCTCTCTCTCTCTCTCTCTCTTCAGTTCTCTCTCTGCATGGGGGACACACTGTGGACTTCAGCAATGTAAGCCAGTACGATCCAGAGCCTCCAGAGACCCTCAGACACCACTGGAGTCATCCTTTGCTGTTTGTCTTCTTGTTTTCAGAGACCCAGGATCAGGGGCCTCACTAGAATTCTGGGCCCCTGAAAAGATATCTCAGTTGGCCCCATCACCACAGCCAACCCTACAACATATAACATTGCTGCTATAATACTGCTTTATTTGCTTTAAACAAAAATATATGCTTAAAAGTATCCTGGTTAACTGACTCAAATCTAAGATACATATCAATATTATTATTTTACAATTTCTCTAAATGTAACTGCTCAGTATTGACCTTCAGACTGTCCACCTCTGTAAACAAGATTATTTGAAGCCAAGTGACTTGTTGAATAACAACAAGGGGGCATTATTTGGTCTAATCTAACCTCATGAAGTCAAATAAAACTCTAAAACCTACAGTTTACTTTCAATCAGATTCAGCCACACTAGATGCTGTGAAAATATGCCAACTCCCCACTTTAGGCATGAAACGCGCATCTCACGGAGCTGAGACTCCCCTTTTTTCCAGAAAGGAATTCTGAATATTTGTTTATTTATTCAGACAATTTTGGTTATCTTATTGCAGTTATAACAAAACAAAAGAAAGGCGTAGTAGAAAACACATTTTATTTCAAGCCTATTAAGCCCCCCCCTTCCCACTTGGGCCCTAGGTAGTCAGTCCCACTTTTCCCCCCACTACGAAGCCCCTGCCCAGTTGAAACATTACAGGATTGATGCACACTTTTTATACTCAAATATTTTGTTAAATAGCAAATTCAAGAAGTAAAATTCAAGAAGTATGTTCCTTGGAACATCTAAGGAACATACTTCTTGAATTTGTACAATTATTATTTTTATTTTTAGAGTTTCTGAGAATTCTCATTTTACAAACATTTGTCACCAAAACAAAATTATTTTTAAGCAAATAACCAGTCTTTCTTTTTTTGTGATCAATTGTTTATTGTTTGTTTTACAGTGGCTCTGACATTGCAAAACATAGCACAGGTGATGATTCAGTCATATCACTGACCCCACCCCCGCATAGAATGGCAGTGTACAGGGTAGTAACAAAAGAGAACAGGGCCATATACACCTAAAGAAGACAAGAAGAAGAAAAGGACCCTAACGGATAGTCAATAATAATAACAATAATAATAATAATAACTCAAATCAACTTTATTTATATAGCACCATTCATACATATAAACATGCAGCCCTAGGTGCTTCCCAAAGTAACAGAGAGATAGAAAAAGGAATGATTATACATAAAATACTTAAAGATAAAATAAAATCAAGACAGTCAAATTAATCAAATAAGTAAGAGTAGAAAGAAAAGTTTAAAATAAGGTAGCTTTAACAAAATTAGCTGAATACAAGAAATAAATAGATAAATAAATAATTGAATAAGATAAATAAATGTTAAAGCAATGATTATAATAATAATGTTTAGAATAATAATTGAAATAACAATAAAAATCATAATAATGCAGTCCAGAGTTGAAAAAAAATGACTCCAAATTAAAAGCTAGATTAAAAAGGTAAGTTTTAAGTTTACTTTAAAAACACTCAGAGAGCTCGTTGTTTTGATATGAGATGTCAGAGGCAGAGAGTTCAGAGCTTAGGGGCGTGAAAACAGAAAGTTCTCTCTCTCTCTTTGTGTGAGACACATGAGGAACATTTAAAAGGGAAGCATTCAATCATTCCTTTTAATAAAATCAAAAATCAAAATAAAGTAGAGATATATTTATAATAATAACAATAATAATCAAATATTTATCTGATGACAGAAAAGTAAATATTTAAATAAGATTCCCACCCCTTCACCATCTTGGTACCCCATTAGCAGTCTGGACATAAACATATACACATTCTCACATTCATATAGACTTGAGGTCAAAATTCTTAGCCCCCCTTGTGAAATCGGATAAAACCCTTGATTTCTCCATGAAAATGACCATTAAAATCAAGTGTTTAGAGTTTATGTGTTTCCAAAATAACTAAGATAAATGTTCACTATGTTTGATTTGGATATTTTATTGATGCAATGAATTGAAACAAGAAACGGTGAAAATGGCATGTCCAAAATTATTATTAGCCCCCTGGCCCTAAGTAGTCAATAGTGCGCCCGTTCTGAGCCACACCTGACAACAACCTCTTCAAATAGTTCTTTACAAGGTTGGCACATGGCTCTTCAGATGTTATGGCCCATTCTTCTGATGCAAATTGTTCCAGCTGGTCCAGAGTACATGGCTCTTGCATGGACATTCACTTTGAGCACCCGCCACAGATTCTTCATAGGATTATTTAGATCTGGGCTCTGTGCAGGCCACTCCAGGACCTTGGTTTTGGTGTCCTTTAAGAAATGTTTGACCTATTTTGACGTAAGCTGTGGATCATTGTCTTGTTGGAAGACCCAGCAGCACCAACCTAAGCTTAGACTAAGAGCAGATTTCTTCATATGATCCCTCAAAATGTCAACATAACTTTCTTTTTTCATGATGCCATGCACCAGAACAAGACTCCCTGTGCCTGAAGCTGCAAAACAGTGCCATGGTACGATGCTGCGACCACCATGTTTAATTCTGAGGACCGTGTTCTGAGGGTTGAAGGACTCTCCCTTTCTTGGCCAAATATAATGAACATCCATATGCCCAAAAAGTTCTATCAGATCAAAAGACAGACTTCCAAAACTCATCTTTACCTATCAAATGTTCTCAGGTAAACCTCAGTCTGGCTCTGATGTGCCGCTCTTTGAGTAAAGGGGTTCTTCTGGGACGATGGTCCTGAAGCCCACTATGATGAAGATCCCTCACAACTGTGCTCCTTCAAACATCAACTCCAATGGAGGTCAGGTCAGCAACAATTACTTTGGAAGATGTCCGGGGCTTCTTGCTGACATCTTTAGACTACTCTCCTCTCCAAAGTTCTTGAAATCTTGCATTTTCTACCACGCCTAGGTTTGTTTCTAACAGAGTTTGTCTCCTTGTACTTTGCAATGATGCAACATGCAGCTGTTCTAGACACTGTAAAACGCCTGGAAATTACAGTATAGCCTTCCCCCTTATTATGAGCCTCCATTATCTTCTTTTTGAGCTGAAGACTGATTTCCATTGTCTTTGGCATGGTTTATAAGAGTAGTCTCTCTCAATAACGTGTTCAAGTGCCCTGTTTGGAGTCCCTTAAGTAAATCTCAATGCTGATTGGATGCTCAAGTGTTGTTAGGAAGCCAATTGACTGACAGGTGTTGTTAGGAAACCAGCTGACTGCACAGGGTTGTTTTAAAAGCAAAAATTCACAGGGGGGCTAATAATTTTGACCACCCCATTTTTCACTATATTTGATATAAAGTTATCCTAAAAATGTATTTTACATTCCAAAATGTACCAAAGCTACTAAAGAACACTGGTGAATGTTTGCTTATATCAAGTTTTATCAATGATTCAATCATTGAGCAGAATTTAAGGAAAATGTTCCAGAATTCCTGGGGGAGCTAATAATTTTGACCTCAACTGTATATGCGAGCCAACAAATCTTTCAATGGATTATAAGGATAAGGATGTCTTTCGGTTAGACTACTGTAATTCTTTGTAGTTGTCTCAGCAGCAAGTCTTTGAACCGCCCACAAGTGGTCCAAAACACTGAAGCTACGCTCCTCACAAAATCCTCCAGAAGGTCCCATGTCACACCCATACTTCAGTCTTTGCATTGGCTCCCCATTAAGTTCTGAGTCCAGTTTAAAACTCTTGTGACTGTGAATAAAGCAACACATGGTCAGGCTCCAGCATATCGGAGAACTGCTGAAGCTGTGTAACTCCAGCAGGACTCTGAGGTCCTCTGATCAGGGTTTGCTGGCTCTCTCGCACCAGATTAAAACCTAAGGGTGACGGTGCTTTTGAGGTTGTTGCTCCACAACTTTGGAACAGTTTTCCACCGGAGCTGGGAGCTGTGGACACTGTGGTCATTTTTAAAAAGCCGTTGAAAACTAATTTGTTTAGACGAGCCTTTGATTGACCTGTCTGTTTTTACGTCTGTTGTGTTTTTGTATTTTGTCTACTTGTATATATTCTATGTCTTGCTTGTTGCTTTCTATTCTGTTATTGTGAAGCACTTTGTGATGCCTGTTCTAGAGAGGTGTTATATAAATAAACTCTATTATTTCAAACATATTTCTAAAAACATTATTCCAAGGTTTTTACATTTTCATCAAAAACAATGATTTTTAAACAACATTTCAAAAGTTATTTATTAATTTCTTATTAGAATCAGATTTTCTTTGTAAGTTGCATGAGATGGACAACAGTTTGCACCAATTCAGTAGAATGGACGGTCTGAATATTTCAGTTTATTTACCAACTCTCATTCATAATCCTTCTTTTTTTTTTTCCTCGTTTCTTCTTCTCTTTCTTCTTTCTTTTCCTCTTGTCTGCATATATATTTCTGGTTTGTGTCATGTTTGTCACAAACTGTCCAATATTAATGCAATTTATTCTTCAGCAAAAGAAAAGAAAGAAAACCTTTTTCTTCTGTGCTTGTGACTGTGTGCATGAGACCACCACCATCCCTCTTAGAACTCTGGCCTATCTTTTATTGACAGCTAATATCATGTTCTGTAAAAGAGGGCGTGCACACCTAGGTGGACCAAAAAAATACAATAAAGTAAAAAAAAAGATTACACAAAGATATACAAAGGGGCAGGGAAATCAATCAATCAATCAATCAAGCTTTATTTATATAGCACCTTTCATACAAATAAAATGCAACCCAAAGTGCTTTACAGTGATTGAAAACAAGAAAGAAGCAGAAATGAAACAATGCTAAGACATTTTAGTGGAAGATAATAATAATGATAATAATAAAACTAATAAAAATACAAATTAAAAATAAGAACAACATAAAAATAAAATAAAATAGAGACCAATGCACACCAAAATAAAATATGTGTAATTAAAATAAGTTAAAGCATCAAGATTAAGAAATAAAAATAGTTAAAATAAATAGATTTAAAAGGTAAGGATAAGAGTTGAAAAATAAAACTAAGGCTGAAAAAATATCAATAAAACTGAGTAGATAAATAGAATTAAATAAATGAATGAATAAATACATAAAAATAGAATAAGATAACAGTTAAAATTACTAAAATAATAAAGCAACATTTAAAAGAGAAGGAGAGAGAGACCTAAGACACTTAGATGGAGAGGGATCATCTCACCATGACACCAAAAACTCTGTGCGGTGATCCTAATGATTAAGCAACCCTTAGTGTCCACAATCATTACTGAAGCTTGGGTCACAGAGGGTTGCCACCGTGCTGTGTTCTATTTGTGTAACAAGACCACCACTGGTGCATATCCTTCATAATCCTTCTTCACGGATTCAAGCCAGAAAAAAACAAATATTTTAACTTGAAAATTAAAAAAATATTCTTCAAATTATAGAGGAGCTCCTCACACATGTTTTAAACTGATACTTCACAAAGATCTGAAATATTTTCTGTCTATAAAAGCTTCAGATGGAGAGCAACAGAAGCGGCCTCACTGTGGCTGCTCTCACCTGTTCTCCTGACTGCAGTACACTCAGTGGGTCCGGGCAAGTTCTCCTCAGACCTCTCTGAAAGCAGTACGGCCCACTTCAGGAGATCTTTCATATGGGTATTAAACTAGTTCAACTTTGTGCTGCCCTAACAGTCGGGGTAAATAAATATAATAGATCACACAGATCATGGTGCAGAGAGCTGCGGATGGATCCACCTCTTCAGTAGAAATCAAATGAACAGAGTGCTTTAAACTTTAAACTAAACTCCATCACGAGAGTTCACTGAACTGCTTCATCACTCTAGAAATGTAAGTAAGTTATACATCCAAGTCATTCTGTTAAAGGTCAACCTTGAACATGTTAAACAATAAACTTTAAATCAATCAATCAATAATAACTACATCATAATATATGTACCTTTGAACAGTGTCTAACATTATAAAGCATCTCCTCTCTTTTTTCTTTTTCAGTAATTCATGGTTAAACTCAGTCCTCATGGATGTATGATGACACTCAAACCTTTCAGACCCTGCTTCTATAAATTCAGTATTTTGTCCAACCTTAGCAGTAATTGAAAGTGTGTATAGTAGCAATAGTCCCTCCAAGTTGGATCAGTTTGTATCCCTCTCTCCAACACGGTCTCAGCAGATGTGTGTCTAACATGAGTCTGGTCCTGCTGGAGGTTTCTGCCTGTTAAAGGAACTTTGTCCTTGTCACTGTAACTTGCTAAATGCTGCAAAGTGCTCTGCTCATGGTGGATTAAGATGAGATCAGACTGAGTCCTGTCTGTAAGATGGGACTGGATCTGATCCTGTCTTGATGTTGTGTCTTTGTTAATGAGAGAACATATAGTATGGTCTAGACCTGATTGAGATAACTGTAGAGCTGTTTGAAATGATGCCATGGTGGACCGCTCCTGGAGATGCAGCCAGGACCTTG